>NW_009235341.1:6584-40541 GCF_000690835.1 Fulmarus glacialis
ATTTTATACTGCTTGCTTCTTTTTCCCTTGATAGCCCTGTCATATGTTTCCGTCTCTCTTCCCTCAGGTTATCGCTACATCACTTGCCAGATTCAAAATTGCTCTGATAAGACAATGACAGTCCAGTTTGCCGGTGGCACGGATCAGGATTCCCTGACTGTGCAGGATGACTACATATTTCTTCAGGTACTGCCACTTTCTGGAGAGACAGCCCATTTTCAAATTCAAAAATAAGATTTTAAACAGTGCAGCAACACTGTAATTTAGGAGCATGGAGAAACCTCTTCCAGAGTATGAATGATGATTTATGAATTTTTACATGGAACAAAGCATTCCTTTATCAGTCAAAAAAACCAATGCATCTTTAATTTGTGCAACTAGTTGCCTATTTATACAGTTGATTTTATCACTGACACTCTTTTCAAGTGGATTGTGTGGTTCAAAGTTACTTTTTACAAATACTCCTGTGTGTTAGGCAAAATGCAACCCTTTTTTTCTTATGCTTACAACCTCTTCTGGGTCCTTTCCAGTACCTCCATAGCACAAAAATGTTCCCTGAGAAGAGCATCCAAGGAAAGCCAGTGACAGAGTAGTGTTTCAGCTTCTTCATATGGATTCTTCTCTGAAGAGGTTTTGCCGGGAAAGAACTTACATGGCAGTGCTTAGGAAGTGAAAGGGTGAAATGGCCATAGCTGGGGAGCTTGGAGCAACTTAGAACAGAACCAGAGAATCATTTAGGTTGGAAAAGACCCTTAAGATCATTGAGTCCAACCATAAACCTAACACTTCCAAGTCCATCACTAAACCATGTCCCTACACGCCATGTCTACAACTTGTGATGGTCCGTATTACTTTGGGGTTATCCCAAACTACAAGACCTGCGTGCAGAAACGTGAGCTGGAACTCTGTCAGCCGTATGGCATCAGTACAGCTCAGGCACACTTGAAAATTCCGTTTTGTGTGCTTGGGACTGGTTGTGATTTGAATGTATCAGAACTGCAAACTTCTCAAAGAACAGTGATGTGCTCCCTGTTTTTTAAGATTTTACTAGGGAAGTTGCTTGTACTTTCCTCAGTGATTGGCTATCATTTTCCCCTTACTTTGATATGATTGGCTTGATGCAAGGCTTGTCTATTTATTGACTTTTGCAGGAAAGGAGTATCGTGGCAGTGGATAGGTCTCCCCAAGGCTGCTTTGGTGTACATCAGATCGGCTTCTTTGCAGCTTTCCTCCCTTGTGTTTCTTCCAAAAGGATCTGTAAATTAATAGAGACACAAAAGATCTGTCCTCCTCTTGATTGGCACAGCGGCTTCAAGGGCCCACATGGCTTAGAGCATTTAGCACCACAAAGAAACAGCTAAATGGATTTGGGAAAGAATTTTTGAATTAAAGTAGGCATTTTTGAGCTCAGGTCTAGCACTTACGGCACTCGTTTTGCTCAAAAGTATTATTATCTGTGGCTCCCCCCAGGCACACTCTAAAATCTATTTCACGGTGTGTAGATGGTGAGAAGTGCTTCTCACCATGTGAACTTCCAGACTGCTGTGCTTGGCAAAACACTGGCTGCTTCCTTTTCAAGCATTTTGTTTTGCCGGACGTATTGTATAATTGCATCTCGAGCTGTTGTTATTCTATCTCATGCCAGGCATGGGCAGATGCGAAATGGAAATGCAACCTGGAAATGTACGTACAAAGCAATAGACAGTTGCTACTAGCAAAATGATGCCATTGGTAACGTAGTCTCTGTAGATTTGAGACATGTCAATGCCAGTAGATGGGATGTGCATATTGTGCATGTATTCCACATAAAGGAGAAACAACTCTAATCGTTTCCTTTCAGACTTACCTGCAGTAAATCACAGTGTGTAATATAAATCTCTCATATTGCTAAATTGGTTTACAGTTAGCCATATCTATGTTACTGGGATCCCATAGTCACACCTGCAGCACAGCCACCCCTGAGGTGTGATGCAGGACACTACTTACCTGTTCCAGTGAAACCACACAGCAGCTGCACAACTGAGAAATAGCATACTTTCGAAACCAATGGAAATTCTTTTATGACTAGACTAAAATATTGTTATATAAGTTAGAATATTGCCATATAAATTAGAATCAGACCAGGGCCTCCTCTTAATATCACAGCAATATGTGTCAGAAAGAATATGGGACAGAATCGTCTGTGCAAAAAGAGAGGAGAGTTTGAGACTGTCTTACTGCCCCTGGCATCGCTCACATCCCCTGAGCTGTGCAGCTGTGAATCAGAGTGTTGTAGGTCTGCACTGCTAATCCTGGCCCAAATCTCAGACTTTTACCATCTTAGAGTAAGATCTCAACCCCATTTCTGTAGTGTGTCTATATACACAAAGATCAGGAACTTTCTAATACTCATTTCTTTTCCAGTTTGCACTGATAGTCAGGCAGTTTCAGAGGTGATTTTGGTAGCATTAAAGTTTCAACACTGTTTTAACCACAGACCAGCCTTAAAAAGTGAGGCTTGACACGACTAGCTGCTTCAACTAGGATTCTCTGCTGTCTTGCATCATCTTCAGTCATTTAAAATGAGTGACATAAAAAAATGCATAATGAACAAGAAGGCTATGAAAAGATGGATAAGACTGCTATTTAACATTAATTAAATAAATGGTGACGTTTTTGGTTTAATCCCTCATTTAACAAATCACATTCCTAAAGGGCATCACATTCTTTCTACCACAAAAAAAAAGGAAATTGGTTTAAAGAAAGAGTGAAAATGATTACAATATTAAATACTTTGATATCTTTAAAATATTCAGGAAGGTGGACCTGCTGCCTTGCATCAACTCTATTTTTACCAAGCCAAGTCAAGTTTGCATGCTTCAGGATAGGCTGTCTTCCAGTCTTACCAAGCCTTATTGCTCGGCTTTGAATAGCGCTGTTGGAGTACCGCTTGCCCTCGAGGTACCCGGTGTTCATGGCCAATGTATCTCCTCCCTACCTCTTACCTGGAGGGTGCTACAGCCTGGGTTTCTACAAAAGGGCAGAAATGTGGGAGGCCAATGGGTACAGAGATACCAATAAGGACTGGGGACAGTGAGATGCTGAAGTCTCGGGTATCACCCAAGACAGCTGAAATGGCAAAAGAGGGAAGTAAATCACTTTTTTCTTCCTGAAGAGGGGGAGAGCAAAAGAGTTTGAGTCTATTTGGAGTCTATCTTGTCACAACTTTTGATGTATTCTTTTAGGAATACACTCTGCAAATTGATGGCATGCAATAATAGTAATAGCTATGTATTTCAGTTGCGGGTTAAAAAGAAAAAAAAAAAGTCTTCTATTGCAGGCTCTTTAAATTTAACATAAACTATCATAGGGTTCTGTTTCTCCTTTGTGCAGACAACATCAGCAAATCGGACCAAGTATTATGTGTCTTACCGTCGCAATGGCTTTGTGCAGATGAAGTTGCCAAAATATGCATTGCCAAAAGTAAGTATACTCATTTTTCTTTCTATTTATATATTTGTCATCTTCTCTTTCTACCTAAACTAGTTTTGTTCTTTTCTTTTTTAAATCTCATTATTCTGAGATCACAATTTCTCCTTGTAAGGATTTCTGAATCCCATTTGTGGTATATTCTTACCCTACTGTTGCTATTTTTATTCTAGTAATGTAGTAGCTCATAAACCAAAGAGGGCAAGAACATATGATAGCTTATTTTTCATCAGTTACCACAATAGTTTTTGAGCTTTGCTTCCATGGAGCGGTGCTAGACACCCAATGGCAATGTAGTGATACTGAGTGAGTGTTCTTTCAAGAATCAATTACAGTTTAATTCCACATGGTGCTTTCTGGTATAAGCATGAATAGTAATATAAGAGAATTTTACCAGTTGATGGTGCTCAAGGTCATTAAAGAATCCCAATATGAACTTTAATTACTTAACAGAATGGCAAGGCTTGTTGAGAGGTTCCTTCAGTCTAGGGTATTTTTATAGTGACAGGATTTCTATATTTGCATAGTAAATTAGCAATAAAGCACAGACAGATATTTACATACCGTCTAACTGATGCAATTGAATTTTTGTGCTGCACTTAATGTGTTTCATAACTTTATGTATAGTTAGAAGGCTTCTACAATCCTGAAGAAAAATGACTTGGAGGTTTTAAAGACCCAGCTGGATAAAGCCCCGAGTAACCTGGTCTGGGCTCAGAGCTCACCCTGCTCCCAGCAGGAGGTCAGTCTAGAGACCTCCTCAGGTTCTTGCCTTTTCATGTGATTCTATGTGATTCTGTCACTTACTTAGTAGAGAACTAAGACATGTTATTTTTGCATGTCTTGAAATGCACAGGTTTAATTCATTGCTCATCTAATGAAGGACAGTGGGTACAATGTATTTCCTTCTTTTGTTGTTATTGTTCTAAAACAAAGAATGTGTTTAATGTTGTTTTTTCATCTTTGATTTTTTTTTTTTTTTTTAAGTTAAGTGGTGGTCTGTAGTCTTGTAGTTTTAAATATACAACATACTAACAAAACCCTCAAATCAAAGCTTCAGATATTATTTGGGATATGCTCCCAGCAGCACTATGGAAATAATAGCTATTTATTTATTTATCTATTTTGACAATAAATGTATAGCCAAGGACAGGTAAATATATCAAACCTTCCACATAATTATTTCAGTGTTTTTAAGGCCTTCAGTGTAGCCTTTGTGCTTTCTTGGGGAAATTTGTAATTAGGAAAACAACACAAGAATATCCAGTTCTAAATGTTAAAACATGCCAGATGTGCGCAGCCCATGGGTGACCTATGCTGGGACAGAAGAAAACAAGTGATGAGCAATGGAGGAAAGCAAAGAATAAGCAAGGAGCGGCAGAAAGAAACCCTTCCACAGGTGACCCCAGCCTCCTGCACAGCCCATTGCCTCACTGAAGTAGTTGGGAGGAACGAAATTAAAACAAAGTGGAAACAAGGGGCTTGAGAGTAGGAAGCGGGGAGAAGAGGTGTTTGTTTGTGCTGATTCTGGAGAAGGGGAAGGAAGGATGTTTTCCTAAATGTTTGCTTATTTATGGTATTTTTTCAAATACCCAAATCAGTAATTAAAAGTGTGTGTTAGGTGGCAATAAATTAAATCATGTAAAGATCACCAAGCTGCGAATGTTTTGCCCACGGCAAATTTCCTAAAGAAGTGTCAGCACATCAGCGCAAGTGTTGACTATGTTAACTTGTGTGGGAAAGTGTTGTCTGTTGGGCAATGGAAGGGCAGAAATCTTCTAAGAGAGACATGGGCATTTTTCCTGCTTCTGGATGGCCTGTGCAGGAATCTGTACCTTTGCATTGTAGTTTCCTTCTCACTCCCAGTAATCTGCTGCATTTGGCCAATGCAGCGCTGTTTGTCCTTCCTGATACTGCCGTCACATAGAAGATGGACATACTAACTCAAATTTTTAAGAGCTGCGCAGAGTGTTATGATTATAGACAGTAGTTCATATTCCATGTGTGGCTAATTAGTCAAGCATTCAGGAAAGTGATTTTTTTTAAAAAAGTTGCATACTATACCTCCTTAATGACACATGCCTGTGATTTAAATATCAATATTGCAGTGCACTATATTAATAAAAGGCAAATTATTTGGGTTCAGATCTAGCTATCTGACACATCTCAATAAATTGGTGGAGGTCATCAGAACTCAAGAACTATATGAGACTATTGTCTTGTAGGCATCCACATTTGTAATAGGTGAGCTTGCATCAGTTGTGAAGAGCAGCAAATGTTATGGGAGGGCTGGAGACACGGTACACAGTGGGCGAGCTAGATCTCTATTCCACGGAGCTTTCCTTGGCAGCAAAACCAGTTTAAGATGTCCTCCCCAGTCATTTATTTCTACTACTCTTCTGCAGTCCACCATGACCTGTGTTGCGGGACCGCACTATAAACAAGATCAGTGCAGCAATCTCATTGAAAAATAACCCTGAAAAAAGTATAATTTGTTTTTCAAAAAGGCAGATCAAGAGGCAACTTGATTGTAGTGAAGAAGCCTCCTTATGGGGAGAAAATACGGAGTCTTTATTAAAAGCGCTTTACTAGAGAAAGACCCACCATAGCTGGGAGCTGAATCCAGATGCATTCAAATTAGAAACTGAGCTCAACTTCTTAATGGTGTTGGTGATTATGTATTTTAAAAAGTGCTAAGGAAAGTGACATATTCTAGGTTTTGATGTTTTCAAATCTTAACTAAGTGCCTTTCTGGGAGATTTGCTCTAACCATATAGAAGTTATTTGCTCCTCCTGCATCTTATAAAATATGCAGAAACAATTGTTGGAAATTCTCTGGTTGGAAAGATAGCAGAGAGCAAACTAAGGGATTTAATCATCACTTTTAGCCTTAAAATCCATTAATCTGCAAAGGGTGCTTAGTTACTGGGCATATGGTCTTAGTGAGTGCATTTCTGACATACTCGAAAAATCATACTCGGTCATAACTCACTAGTATTTCTGTCATATGTAGTCTGGATTGTTTGAAATAGTGCAGCATGCTGAATTCTTTGTCTTGGAAAATATGGTTTTTGTTTGTCTCCCCCCCCGCCCCCACCTTGCTAAGCAGATTAACTCCAGGCTTGACTGAATAAATAAATTAGAAGTTAATGGTTTCATTTTGGATAGAGTCAATAGCAAGCTAGGAACAGGATGACTGTGTCATTTGGAAAAGGATGTTTATGTGTTCTTCCTAGTTCAGGCAGTACCCGATGAGTGGAACGAAATAAACTGTATCTCTTTAGCATTTTGATGATGCTTCCAAGAGAAGTTTCTTAGGTATCTGCACACAACAGAGCTGAAAATTTCACTAAGAGGGCCTGGAAGCCAGACATCCATTAGAACAGTGGTGAATGTGAGAGATTTTAACCTCTTCTGTAAAAGATACGTTTTTTAGAAGTGATTTGGTACCTTCACATTACAGCAGAAATTTTAGGTACTGAAGTAAATAAGAACATAGCTCTAAAATTTTTCATCACACCATATTTCATGTGAGAATCATGCAGAGTGCAATCCAGTTTGAGCAGAAGGGAAAAGATTCATATGAACAAATCACTGATGAAATTTTGCAAAGCAGCAGGATATCGGCAAAGACGCTGACACATTAAGAGTACATCTAGAATACGTGACTGTGGAGTTGCTACTTTTATGATGGTACGAGATAAACAGAATGAAAGAATTTACAAAGAATTTGTTTTTTAAGTTTGATTAAAACCACTAGCTTTTAAAAGAACTGAGTTTCAGGGTTTTTTAAGCATTAGATTCAACCAGGAGATGAAGCAGGTCTGAAATAGGCTATATTTCATTTTTCTCAAAAGAATTGAATGGGGCTTCAAAAAATCTCTTTCTAAGTGGTCTCTGTAAAGTGCTTCATGTCACTGGCCAGGGTTTTTGAGCAGTGATTGTGTACAGGGAAGGAAAACTGTAGCCAAGTCAGAAGATACTACAGGCTGGTCAAGGATGTGTCTAACAATATTAGGAGAGCTGTGCTGGAAAACCAGGCTCCAGCCCCAGGGAATAGTTCTGGGCTCTTCAGATATTATTCTTTTGCAGCACAGATGCGTTTCACGGTGATTTTATATATGAAGATAGAATGAACATTTTCAGACTGAGTAATTACAAAATGTTATTGATGTCTCATTTTCCTTTCGATATGGAGAGGTTGAAAATCTGCAAAAAAATGATGCAGTTGTTTTATATGGTTTGTATTTGCATTTGTGTCTGTATTTGTCCAAATGTACCCCCAAAGAGAAACCTAGAAAAGGATAAATGTTTGTCTTTGGACATATCTGAAGGCCTCCTTACTTGTGAATCAAAGGCTGCTAAAAGCAGCTTCCAGCCAAACTTTACACGTGCTAAGTTTCTAGGCTCCAGCTCCACAGTGCCACTTAGATCATCTTTTTGTAACATGTCATAGCTCTGTATATGTACAGAGAGCAGAGCTGTTTTTGGGGGCTGTCTAATGAAGAGAATTTGGACTCTTTTTTTTTTTTTTTTTTAGTTTTTTTGCCTGGTGTTGAGATTTTTTTTTTTGTTTTAGTAGTGTGTTTGATACTGACACTACATTGAATCACACAGCTGTCTCCTGCATTTGACAGGAGTCAAGTGCCGGCTGCTGCCAGGCAGAGTGGTACGAAGGTTGGTGAGACCATATTAAAGGTTGCCTGTATGCTCCCTGAAATAGAAGAGGAAATTTGGAATGATTGTTTTAAAACTGAATTGGCTTTTGTACTATATTCCATTTTACCAAGATTGCATGTTCTCTGCTGCTACAGCTAGATCAGGAGTGAATAAGTCGTAGGAAATGAATGCCAAAATCAAGCCAAGAGCAGCAGGATTGCATTTGTGTTGTGAGATGGCTGGCTAGGCATGCAGGTGTATTCCAGGGAGATCTAGTGAGATCCAGGGAGATCCAGTGATCCCCCTTGGGCTGTTTTCAGGCTGGAGCAGGGGTTCAGCTGCTGCTGCTCGGAGAGCAGGTCTGCTGAGGGGTGCTGGCTGCAGCCCCGTCCGGAGAATCATCACACATAAAAGTTCCTGCAGCTCTGACTGCCCTCACCTAAAGAAGTGTGGTGTGGCGAAGGAGTACCCTGGGTTCTGGTCCTTATTCGGGATTTTGAGTTGTGCTCTAATGTGACTAACAATAAAACTGGGAACTAGTTCATTCTAACAGTTTAAGCAAAAAATTTGTTAACAAAATTGCTGACCAAACCAAGGAATCTGCTACAAATCATGGTAGTTTTACTGTTGCAATTTGGAAGAATTTAATTATTCTGAGTCCCCTTCCCACCTCTGGTTAAGAAATTCCATTGATAATGATCTCTTTTTATGAACTGATACAAGGCATTCATTGATTTTGCATTTGTTCATGCTAGCTACAAAATCTATTGCGAGAGCTCTATTGTCTGTTATGTCCTACTGCAATTCAGAAAGTTTAGTTCTGAAAAGATACGGTGTGGAAAAAGCTTCTTTCATCTATTTTGATCTCTGTATGTCTTTTCAATCTTGTGAAATAGGCAGTAACGTAAAATTTTTCAGGTAAACAAGATAAAAGAGAGTACAGGGGGAAAATAAACAAAAGAAGAAAAAAATCCTATTGCCTTAGAAATAAGTTAAACTCTTTAATGTATTCATGGTAATATGCATCTCCTCTAGATGCCTTTTATCAACTCCATATATTCTTTTTATTTGATTATCCCCTGATGCCCTTCTGAGGAGCTTGAAACAGGCCCACCTCTTCCTTGCCTCAGGCTGAGATATACATCACTATTTTAACCACAGGTTTTCTTCCAAACTTGTCGGTATCATCCAATAATAGATATAATACTATCAAGAGTAAAATATTTTGAGCAGTTTTTCTCCCTAAATAGCCATCAATCTTTTGAGGCATGTATTCCCTTCTCTGTCAAGCTCCCTCTTACCATGACTTTTTGAAGAATTCCTTAAACGGGTCCATTCATTAACAGCAGAAATGGCAGGAAAGATTCCTGCAGCCCTTTTGTCAACAGACAAAGTTCTCTTGAGGCTGTGGCTGCGTGATGGTTGGATTACAAAGTACTGAGGCTATAAGAGCTCATTTAGCAAGGCTCTTAGTCTCCCAAGAATTGTTTCTCCGCTTGGGTAGCCCCTTCGCCACCTCTGCCGTCCATCACTTGGGGAGGCCTTAGGCTGAGGTTGTTCCTCTGTGTGAGGCAGAAGAGCAGTTTGCACCTGCAGCAGGACTACTTCTCCATCCTTCTGAAAGTCCATTGGAGTGGCTGTTGAACAAAGAAAAAAGGGAAACAAAATAGAAATGCAGGTGGCAGTGGCATTTGATGCAGTAGAAGTATTCCCTTCCCAGGCGGTGTCACAGCACTAGCCAGTGAACCTGAGCTGTAGCAGCTGTCTGGCTCCCCGGTCGTACAAATCCATCCGAGGTGGATTCAAGGAACTGTTCTTTTCTTCACAGTGTAACTTATTGATTTCTCTCCTTGCACTGTTTTACTCAGCCAGGCAAGGAAGATTAGGGAGATTATCTTTGGGATATGTACTTAAGAGATTACAGGGGTATAAGTGTGGTGCAGCTGGAGGTCAAGGCTGAGACTACACAGCCTTGAGCGCTTACATCTCTTGCGCTTCTGATACATTTACTCCTCGTGATTCTCTGTTTAATTTATCACTTGCTTCAGGTTAACATATTGCCCAACTACAGCATTAAAAGATTGCAGAGGGGCAAAATTCTGACATTGGACTGAAAATTGTAAGATTTGAAAAACAGGAATTTTGGGGTTCTTTTTTATTTGCCTTATTGACTACAGTGCCACAGTCCTGCCTGCGTAGCATTATACCAGCTGTGCTGAACCTTGCCTACCGTGTTTTCACTTAATGATATTTCCTATGTCATCAGCACATTTTACTACTTAAAGGAGCACTGGCTTGCTGTATGATCCTTGTCACCTTTTATATCCTTCTCTCTTCAGGGTGTAATTGTATTTATTTGTGTCATGGAGTTTCTTTTCACAGTTAATGATACAGTAAACCATATTGAGCATTTCTTGAATGTAAAATTCTGTAAAGTATTAGCAGTCACTTATAGACTGGTGAGTTACTAAATGCAATGGGGCAGTGAAAACACTGCGTTTCTCTTCCCTTCCTCCTCTAAATCTCTTTCCTCAGCTCCCCCAAAACGCAACTCTTTTAATTGTTTAACGCTTTTGGGCTTCTTGGCTGATTTTTTATTTTTTTATTTGGTGTTCATTCAGCCTTCTGTGAAAACAGGCTAGACTGCGTTAAAAGCAGATAGTTTTGGAAAAATGTTAGACTGATCATGTTGGTATCTCTGTTAAAAGTAAAAAAAAAAAATTCTCAAGCAGTGTGGATGTTTTTAAGAAGTAATATTTGATTGTTACTCTGTATTTGCTGGAAGAGTTCTCAGGTGCTTGCTCTCCGTTGCATGGCTGAACATGCACAGTTCTTTCAATGTCACGCACACACCCTCAGGCTCATTTAATTTCTTTAATAGACCAGGTTTGTCCATGTGATATGAAGTTTCTTTGAAGCAGTGCTCATCTTTTGGCACAATTTGGCCTTCTATACATGTCTAATTATTTCTAGTATCCCTTTGAAACTGTCTTTGTTTGAACAATTGTGTTCTCTGCTACTGATGTAAGGTGCAAATATAGCAGCTCGCAAGTCCCTGAGAGAGAAGGAGTGGTATGACCTGTCACTGGATGCCTTGTTTAATCATACTGGTTTTTAATACGTAGTCTTTGATCACTGTCGGGATTCATTTAGCATTTTTGTAGAAAAGTAGTTCTGATTCAACAGATTTCCAGCTGCCCTTAATTCTAATTCATGTTGAAATTCATATTTGTCTGGAAATTGTTTACTTTTTTTAGCATAGTTAAGAAATTATAGCTCTTGAATCAAAAAAAAAAAAAAAAACCAACCCCAAAACAAAATCCAAAAAACTGAAATCCTGTCTTTTTAATGATATTTCTAGTTGTATGTGTAATATTTCAAGTAATCTTAATAAAGTGTGTTTTTATTTTCCCCTGTTTTTCACAGGATCATAGGCAATAGACATGGAAAGGATCTTGAGAGGTCCTTTTCCAAAGCATGGTCATCTGCTTAAACCAGATATTTGTCTAATCTACTCTTAACTGGTCCCAAGGATGAGGACTACTTTGCCTCCCTAAGCATTTTATTCTCAGTGTGTATGGCCAGGCCCTACTATAGAAGGATATTCTGATATCTAACCTAAATCTCCTTCGCTGTGATTTATACCCAGTATTTAACTCCAAGTAGACTTAGAAGTTTGTTCCGTTTTCCTTGGGGTGGCTGTTTACATTATTTGAAGGCTGCTTCTCTCATCCACCCATAGAGAAATGACCCCGTGGAGTTGACTGCAGGCTTCTTTGATTGCACCTATAGGTAGACCTATCCCTGGCCCTGGGTTGGTCCACTGTCTTGAACCTATGAGCAGTTCCACAGATTTTTAGTGATTAACATAGAGACATCTGTGCTTAGTGTGGTATAACATTACCTAGTAAAGAGAGGAGGATGAAGGAAACATTGTGACAAAGGAATTCACAGAATATAGTGCACAAGAAGCACCTTAGGAAACAGAACAGAAAAATTTCATGGGGTTTTAGAGGTTAAAAAAAGGAGTTTTGGACAATACAGCTAGTAGCATCTCAGAACTGCACAAAAGCTTACAACCTAAGAAGATGAGATAAAGTAAATGGAGAATACTGGTATTTGGGAATCACAGTCTGTTGCTGATACAAATTGCCATTGGTGAGCTTTGCAAAAACAAAAAAGAGAGAGAGAAGTGAGAATGGCAAAAGCATGGATGCTTGGGTCAGCAAGACGTGGAACAGAGCAGACATGGCAGACTGGACAGAGCAAAAGTAAAGTAGTAGAGATGGGAGAAAGGATGTCCGTGGAGGAATGGGCATACCACAGAGGAAACAACATGGTTGCGACGGCAAATCTGGAAGAAGGTTCTGCCTTGGGACACCTGAAAGTGCATGGACTCTCTCATTTGAGCATGAAAATGAAAGGAGAGCACAGGAGCTCAAATACTGAATGTATACAAAAAAGCAGCCTGAGTAGCGACAATATGGAACGTTCCAAATCCTGAAGATCTCTAACATCAGTAAAGAAGATCTTTATAAATGAATTTGAATAAATCTTGTGTGAATAGCATAATTGCAGAAAAATTAGATGATCAGTGGGACTTTGAGTAGCCTGCAGAATGTGAAAAGAGAATGCAGAAGGTCCAGCAAGAAGGCAACTGCAGTAGTCCAAGCATGAAATCGTCAAAGAATAAATGCTTTCCTTATAGGATCTGCTGAGATTACAGCCTAAGGTAGTATCTGTGGCCATGAATTAGATAAAGCAATAAAAACTTGCATTCCCTCAATCAAGGTATTTTTTCTTTCTCAGATGTCCTTACTAGTTACCTTGTTAGTGACAGTAAGTCCTGTCTAGCAATATTTGCTGGCATCCCATCTTCAAGTGCTTGTCATCTGTTGAGCAGTGGGTAGCTGGGCTGAAGGGTTGGACTTGGCACACTGAAGACCCAGCCTCTGTATTTGCCAATCAATTTCTTCTTCCTCTTTTTAAATTCAGCTTTCCAGGATAGGAATAGTACAAGAGTGACATTACAGTTTAGCTTTGTTTTAGCTAGATTTTCAGCAGTCTGTGTCATCCAGGATTTTAAAAGATAAATTTAAGAATCAAGCATGAAATTTGCAGTTTTCCTTGCTTTGTCAATTAATTTTCCCAGAGGATTGTATCATGACTGGGAGAAGGTGTTGTGCAGGATTATTGCAAGGTAGTATAACTGAAGGGACTGGTTTGCTTCTTGAGGGAAAAGAAATCACTGTGAAAGGAAAATAGCAGTAAGGCTGAACTGGAAACCTGAAAGTGTAAATTCTGAATGGAAGGAACAAAGTTCAAGGCAGCGGAAGGGCAATTTCACTTGCTGAACCCAGGATCTGTTAAAAAAAATTGGCATCCAGCAGTCTGTACAAACCTCTTTCTTGGTAACAGTCGCTGCCAAGAGAGAAGTAAACTCTCATTTGTTGCAGTAAACTTCTCCAGTCCAGCCCCTCTTTCTTTCACCAGATCCCTCCCGTCTGCCCAAAATTAATCTTCCTGTCCTTCTGCACCACACGTTTTGGCTCTTTGTACGCTGCTTCTGCTGGCTCAGCAGCACCCTGAGACAGGAGAACCACAACTGTGCCCGTCCTCCCAGCTCTCGCCTCTGCCACCACGGGCCACCCGTACAACCACTGCCACCCCACCAGCGCTTGAGCAAGGAAAGCGCCTTACCTACATTCATTGGAGTTTTGTGTTTGTTTATGGCACTGTATAAATGTTTTATTATAATAATGTAGATGGTAATTTTGCTGAAAGCTCCTGGCATCACAGGAGAGTAAGGGTTTTCTGGAGGTTTTCACGTGAAAAAAAGAACTGTTTCTTTACTCCTTGCTTCACTCCCTGCTTCACTTCCATCCTTACTTAATGGATAATCATGGGAGCTTTTCTCACACGACAAAAGAAAAAGTGAACTCAGTATTAGATGTGGTGTAATGTGGGCTACCCAGCCATATATTTAAGGCAGGAGATGAAGCGTTCTGTACATGTAAGAAGCTTTTTAAAGAACCTGTTGGGATCAGTTGCTGTGTTTTGCTGGCATTTCTGTGTCAGAACAGTTACTATTTCGTACTCAGATGGAAAGAATTAACGTTCTGGCAGACTGTCTGCTTCTGAGTAATTTTTGAGTGCAAGAGAAAAGAGATCTATTAATGGGATGCTAAACAAAAATCTACTTTAGTACACAGTTCAACAAGAAAGTCTTTGAAAACAGCATTGAGCTGTCATTGCTAAGAAACTTCACTTAGGTTCTTTTGTCTTGAGATGTGTCAGATATGTAAAAATACTTTAAATTTAACTAAATGATTAGTTATTTAATAACCATCTTACGTTCATATTAAAAATCTTTCCAGTGTCTTCATTTTATTTTTATTAATGTCTTTTTTTGAATCTATGCCTCAATTGCATCATGCATGTTGCCTAAAGAGTGACTGCCATGCTTTGCCAAGTATTCAGTGTTTCTCAGTGTTACTCACATTTTCTTCAGCCTTAACTGGATTCTTAAAGCGTTTGTTTTATTTCTCTCTTAGAGTTCTACAAAGTTATTTTCTTGATATATGTTTTTTTAAGCCAGTTTTCCCCAAACTCATATTCTCTTGACATTTTGGTAGCTTTATTTCACATTCACTCCATCACCTTAGTTATTTCTCCAGTAATAAGGTGACCAGAACTGTATACAGTTTCTCGGTTAAGTACCAAGGTCATAAAGAGTTTACAAGCTTTCCATCTTCATGACTAGATATCATTTCATACGTAGCCCCAACATCTGCCTTTGTGATGCCATATCCTATTGCAAACTCACGTCCTCTTTTTCTGTTTGCTAAGTTTAGTTCAGTGTTGCTAGTTCCTGATTTATTTCTTCTGTTTAATATTAGTGTTAAATTATTTTCCCCAGCTGTGCATTTTTTGGTCTGGGAAGTTTGGAATGAAGAAGCTGGGAAAACTAAAAGAAAGCTGTTGCAATATCCACACCTGAAATTCTTGAGAAATGAATGCAGAATGTTGACTCTCATGTTATTACTGTTGAATATTTAAGTGGGTCTGTCTACGTAGATAAATTAACGTTATACACTATGATATACATGAGCTGTGTGCATGGTATGTACTACTTCCTATGTGTAACTGCTGTAAATTATATCTGATCCTCTTCTGCTGTGGTATGCTTTACCCCGGACAAAATAGTTCTTAATTCTCTAGGCACCTGAGGATTATTTTTTAGATTAGCTTTGTTTCAGTCTTTCATTGACTCTCATCTAGATCTTGGAAAATCGTTTACTTTTTTTTTTCGTTTCCTGTTTTTCCTTCTATTCAAGAAGTCATTTCCCATAAAAGTCAAAGCAGATCACAGCTTTTGCACATTCATGATTTTTGGTCTTCACTAAGCTGGTTTGCACTCTGATAACCTGTAGCCAGAAGGCAGTGACTGACCACCTTGGAGTGGTGGGATACAGCGTGTTGATTAGTATTATGCTGCGATATTACTGTCACTGAACTTTCAGATGCATTTCCCCCCCGCCCTGTATTCAACTCTTCTGGCCAACTTATTCTTTGTAAAATAGAAATGATGGGAAAATGAGTCATTTTGTATCTTATTTTTCTACAGGATTTACAGATAATCAGTACAGATGAACACCAGGTGTTCGTGGCTGTTCAGGAGTGGTACCAGACAGACACGTACAACCTGTACCAGTCTGACCCGCAAGGTGTTTACTACTCTCTCCTGCTGGAGAATGTCCGGAGCACAAAGCAGCCAGAAGAGAACGTCCTGATAGATATTCTGGAGGTAGGTCTTTATCTCTTCCAATGTGAGTAGTCTGGGTGGAATTTTAAATTTTTTTAAAAATTTCGATTGAGTATAATTAATTTTACATTAATATATTTTCACAGTTATCTTTAATGTAAAAAGACTAGGATTTCTTTCTTATGATAGTGCATCATTACGGCTTACATGTCTCCCTCTTGCCCGGCTAATGTGCTGTGCACTCTAAGAACTAGATTCTTGGTATGCGGTTCCATGGATATGCAAAACCAGAATTGGCTGAGGTATTTTTTTTTTAAGATACTGAAAAGTGAAGCTGGCAGAACAATTTATTATTGAAGTAAGAAGTTATGCAGCTGCCTACGTACAGCTTTTTTCTTCTAGGTGACTCAGTGATACGCTTTCTGACTTAAAGCAGAACATCTTTTAGCCAGTATGGTCTTAAATAGTAATCCTGTGAGCCTTGTGCTAGGTTTTGTCAGCTCTGACAAGTGAAGAACCAACAAAATTAGATATTGGACAGCAAATCCACTTGCTTTCAGTAGGTGTCTTGTGCCATAGCATTTGCTATGAGACAAACTCTCCTGTAAACAAATCTGTCTTGGATTTTAACATCAGCGCACTTGGCAAAAGACAAGACTGAAGAATATAGCCTTTTGGAAGAGTAGCACAAACTTATCAATTCTGTTCCTGTTGATAATGACATTTAAATGTAATGAGGTGTCTATTTGCTCTGGTTCTGTTCTTTCTTGTAGCACATAGCACTGGCCATTATCAGGATATTAAACTAATGGACCTTTGGTCTGACACAGTTAGGCCACTGTTACTCTCTGATCTGCCTGGTGTTAGTTTAGAAAAAAAAAAAAGTTTATAAGTGCACCAGGCTTCTCTGGAAAATGTTTGTAGTAATTCAGGGTACAGGTCATACACTTACAGAGCTGTTAAATGGCTGTAATTAGACTCTTCTTGGTGGGGGAAAATGATAGTAGTTTTTTCCCCCTTATCTCCTCCATCTTTGTTTAGCTTTTTCTTTCCAAATGGCTGTAGTAAAACAAAAAGGTGTACCATTACCAATGATTATTTTCTAGACTCTACCTTTTTAGAAATGAGGCTTCTTAATGAGTGAAGCTATACATTGTGTGTAGCCACATTCCCACAGGGTGATTTATTGAGAGCATTAGTTTGCAGCTCTTTGCTCCTGATCACTCCTGCGCAATGCAAAGCTAAAAGGAAGTCGGGTGAAATCTCTTCTCCCTGCGTCGCGCTAGCATGTCATTTCAGATAGGTTGTACAGAGATGCCACCCCTGGCTGTCCTTTTGTCTACAAGATGATTTCAGAATTTCACAATGTTACTGAGGGCATATTTGATAATGCACAAGAAAGAGAGATCCTAGATTATTGTGGGTGCTGGATTAATTTGTAGGGTTGCATTAAAAAGAAAATGTGCACATGATAAAGAGTAATTGAAAGACAATACACATAGAGCCATACAATTCCATTTTTTAGAGCTATTTTTGGAATAGAGTGGCATTATAGGAGAACACTTTATTTGCTTACAGTAAGAAAGCCTACAGCTTCCAGATAGCTTGAACGATAAATAATTACTGTTCATCTTCTTTACTAGAATGTGATCAAGTACTCATATCCACAAAGTAACGTATGGATTATTTACACAGTACAAAATAGTTACTAAAGATAACATATATTGCAGTCCTTGAGGATGGGATTTTTTGGTCTAGTCTGGGTTTCTCTCTGAGCATTTTAATGCATGTATCCCATCTTGGGAAGAGGAATCTTCAGTGCAACACAGAGACGGTCCTCAATGGCTGACAATTTCTCTTTCCACCAGTGCATAATTCTCCTTAAAATTTGCACTGTTCATCTTTGTTATCTTCTGCTGACCTCACTTCATCTTTTACTTGTACATCTGCTATAAAATCTTTTATAGGTTTCTACCTGTCTGCATTCATTTTCTTTTATGAGCTTTATCTTTTTTTTTTGTACTGTATTTCTTTTCATGTTGCGTGTGTGAAAGGGGAATAATTCCCAAATACTTGTTCAAAGAAGGAAAGAAGAAGAAAGGTAAAGTATTAAGTGACTGTCCAAAAGGAGCATGCCCTTGAAATTTGTGACTGTACAAAAGGAGTATGTCCCTGAAATTGTATCAAGTGCTGCCAATGTGAAGGAGTCACAAATTTGACATAGGCATATTTGCAAAATGGGCATACTAATGTAATACTTCTAGATGGGATCTTGTTATACATCCTCCTATAGGTAACAGGTATGCAAGTTGCAGTACACATTCTTCATCCTTTTTTTCCCAGACAACAAATCGTATATATATAAATTTTAATCACAAACTTCTATTATATAGCTGTATTTTTTGTATTTCAGTAACTGCTAATAAACACTGTGGGGCCATCTGAACAGTGCTTCTTGCTACCAAGTAGTATAGAATATTGTTTGGCTGTAAAATCAGTAATGTAACAATGCAGCAATTAATGTGTCACAGAATACATAGTCATAGTAGAAAACCTGTTTAGAAAATAGGTTTATAAGGTACAAAGTGTTTTTCTAAGAATACTGGGGAACCACTAACCCCTGAACTGTTTTGGAAAATAGGTGCTCCGAGGACTAATCCAGAAGTCCAGAGAAAATCAAAGGAAAGCTACTTTTGAATTTCCTTGTGTTCATCTGTCTTGAGTAGCTACTGGGCTGCTCATCAGAGTAACTGAACACTCCACTATGTTGAAATGTCTTCTTTTCTATAGCGCCGTATTATTAATGTGAATCTTTTCCCTTCTTGGTAGAGAGATGCTAATCTCCCAATTTTAGATTAGGGAACTGAGTCAGGAAGTAGAAAGTACAGAAGAATTTGGGTGCCTTGGCATCACAGTTGAATCCAGGTAGAATGAAGGTAGATTTGACATACAGCATTTACAGTATTTACAGAAAGAGTCAGGCGTGTATTTACATAAATCACAGAACAAATAAAATAGAAAATGCTACAGAGGGGGTGGGGTGTTTTAAAGCTGCCATTTTTTACACACCATAATTTTATATTAGTTTTTTTTTTAGGCTAATGCACCACTCCAAACATCATGCTTCTGAACTTGCTCTGAAGATAGATGCCTGAAACTTATTTATTATTTCAAGCAGGGTTTATACCTTTCATTCAACATAGAACTGCTGAAGTGCTGGACAGCTTTTATCTTTTTTTAGAGCAGCAGTGAGAGAAGTTAACTGAGACACTGGGAAAATTTTTCAGAACCGTTCTGTCTGATATATTCAAACACTTATGTCCCATATTCTAGAAAGGAGAGGTTACCCTAGCACTTGGTTAGGTTAGAGATGGGAGTGGGAATGGAGAAAAATTTTAGGTTGACTCCCGTTGAATGATTATACGGAATGTTTAAATATTTGTTAAACAAGAATGAGGGCAAGAGAGAGAGAGGAAACGAAAATATTCATGATGCAGTATTGTTTTTGCCATCCACAAATGAAGAGAGAAATGTCAGTTGCAGTCCCTGATCTAATTATTGTTTAAATATTTAATACTGTGTTCACTGGAAGAAACACATACACAGAAATTGAACCCCAAGTCTACCTTCCCAAGTAAATGTTTGAACTGCCAGGCTTTTCAGTCGTATTGATGGCTGTGCCGTCTCTGGGAGAGAGAATATGTAATAAAGCCCCAGCAAGATGAAAGTGCTTTGCAGGTAAAGAAAGCAGGTTCCTAGTTTATTCCCTCCCCTTCCTTTTCTCACCTGCACTGCAAAGTAGTTGACTTTTGTAGTATGTTTGACTTGGAGGTGATTCCAGCATCCTGGATAAGTAAGCCAACCACACATGCATGGCGTTTAAGGAAGAAGGAACTCATGAGAGAGCAGGGTATTAAAATGTCTATACGGAATTTGGTTATCTAAATGTAAATATATTTCCAAGTTCTAGGCTGCTACCACAACCAGCAGAGCATTCTTATTCTCTATAGATTTGGGTCGGTTCCTTAGAAAAAAGCATGTATTTATAAACAATAGGTATCAAATCTGTAGCCTGCTGGAAAAGATGCCTTCTCTTCACCCTAAATGAGACTTTTGTTAAATGAATGTCAAAGGGAGTTCATAACTGGTAGTTGGAAAAAAAGGAACGAGTAAGTATTTCAGATACAAAATAAATAGTAAATCCAGGAATGAATCATGTCAGCAGGAGGCAAATATTCCTGATCATGCAAAGAGCTGGCTATCTTGTGCATTTAGTTGGCATGAATGCTTCAGTTTTGTTAAATGTCAGCACATCAGCAGATTAGAGAGCTGTACTATGCTGGAAATGATATATGAGTTGATATACATTTTCAAGAATTTTTCAAAAATTAAAGAAGCCTCATAAATAATCACAAGGGAGACAAAAGCACTCTTAAGGAAACCTTCAAATTTAATACAAGATCTTATCTCATGCCATTGGGTGGAATATTAACACATAACATAAATGTTAGGGCTAGAACTAAACATATTAAGATGCGATTACTGTCAGGTTGCTTCTAAAAATTATCCCCGTTAACTTTGACACTCTGAGTTGTAATAATTTTCTAATACAGATTGTTTTGAAATAAAATAACAAAGTTTGCCCAAGAGAAGAGAAAGCCTGTAAACTTTTTTTTTTTCTTTTTCCCCAGAGGCTAAACAGGTGAAGGGAGGCTAAATGTGTGGAGGTAGGCTGGGTGTGAACACATTTCAGATGCTTGAAAGGTTGATTCAACCCTTACTGTTTCTTCCCTGGATGATCTGTCTGCATTTATTTCCTACAAAAGGCAATTGTGCTTTGCAACTCAGTGTTATTTTAAAGGATATTGTATTATATTTTGTTACTGTAACCTATTTGTGTACTATTTATATGATGTGGATCACATGACTTCAGTGTAAAAGTCAGATTGCTGTTATAATAAGATTTAGAATAACATTTTAGAGATGTCCATATTTTAAAAAAGCGCAAAGTAATTTTAGCAGTAGTGTACAGTAAGGCCATGCTATTGTAATTTTTGTATTTTGCTGTATAAACTACATGTAATTTGATTAGCCTTCTGACAGGGAGAGAATTGTATATCCTTTTTAAATACATTTAGAAATACAAATTAGTTAGTAATTACTCTCCCCTTTCCCCTTTCTCCCTTTCCTCTTATCCTTTTGCCTTCCTTTTTTTTTTTTTTTTAAGGTATCATTCACTTTCCTAGTGGAGGAACTACCTGAGGTACACACTTCAGAGCCACAAAAGAGCAGCTAACCAGGGATGATCCTCATTGAAAAAAATGTGTATGTGCTGGTCATTAACCCTCTCTCCTGTATGCTTCAGGTCAGAGGTGTAAAAGGAGTCTTTTTGGCCAACCAGAAAATTGATGGGAAGGTTACAACTCTGATAACCTACAATAAAGGCCGTGACTGGGATTTTCTAAACCCTCCAGACATTGATATGAATGGCAAACCGACAAACTGCAAACCTGTAAGTGGTTCTTTTTAGCCTATCCTTTCTCTAAAGTGCACAAGAACTATTTTTATAGTAGGATGCGCAGTAGTTCCGACAGCCCAAGAGCTTTGCACCAAGTTTACCAGCCAAACTAGAAGGCAAATCTACTTGCATTGCATGAGCAGTGGTTTCACAAGCTGTTAGTCCAGTCATCTTGTAGAGTGAGTAGTCATGACACTCTGTTGCACTGCATTTCTTATTGTAAAGCTTACTTTGACACAAAGAGGACATTCTTTCTTGTGTGTCAACCACACAACCCAGTTCAGAATAATCATGACAACAGACATTTGTGTCTGGATATAAGGGGCACATTATCAGTCAAACAGAGCTTCCCAATACCTTTTCTCTTTCCATCTTTCATATTTTTGTTTCATCTTAAACCAAGGTAACACTTGGTTCCCTGTTAAAGGGAACTCTTGACAGTTGCTTGGAAATAAACACCACAGTTAACTGCATGACAAAGTCCTTTCTTTTTGTAAGATGGTGTTATTTCAGTTTGTTTTGATGTCCCAGCTACCCATGATATTTTGTTATTTGCAAGGCTGTACCGAAACTCTTGTATTTTTCTCACTGACTCTCTGCTCCTGGGGACTCCAGGCTGGGCGAAATAAATGCTTTTAGT
This sequence comes from Fulmarus glacialis, assembly GCF_000690835.1. NCBI lineage: Eukaryota > Metazoa > Chordata > Aves > Procellariiformes > Procellariidae > Fulmarus > Fulmarus glacialis. Next base: position 28,635 of record NW_009235341.1, read on the forward strand.
CCTGCCACTGCCAGAGATTTGATCCCTCTCCATAGAGAAATGGAGGGCTGGAGCTGCTGGCTCCCTTCTGAAGAATTTAAGACCGTGCTGCATGTTTCAAGCCTGCAGGGCCTGATCTGGAGCTCTCTGAGACAAGTGGCGGGATCGCAGTGGCAGCAGCTCCCAGGCAGTGCTGGCAGCCAGCTCCTGGTAAAGCTCATGGTCAGATTGCTGTGAGCAATATGACCTTCGAGTGCCGCTGCACAAAGAGCAAGCAGCAGTAAGTTACTTAGCAAGGAGAGATGATCAGATGTGTCCAAAAGTCATTATGCTATTTTTCTTACTACTTTTTTTCTAAAAAAGACATTTCAGTACAAACAGTTGGTTTTAATCATCATTTCACCAGTTACCTGGGACCAAAAAATGTGCAATGCTTGTTGCAGTTAGTTACAATTTTTAGGCTATTGTTCTCTCACAAGGGGTTTTTATACAATAATTTCATCCTGACTTTTTTGAGTTTGGAAATCTTTTTGCTGAGACAGTGGCAGACTACGCAGACATCACCAGAGATTCTTGTTAGATAGCTAAGGTTAATATTTCAGACTGGACTTTGGCTCCATGGGAAACAGCCATTCTCCTTCTCCTCAAAGACATACATTGCTGAAGCTGCTCTCTGACTGGGCTTTCATTATTGTAGGAGCATAACTGTTACCAGTTTGTTGTTTTTTTTTTTTTTAAAACCTGTCATCTTCTTCCCCCACAAGCCTGATTGCTACCTTCACCTCCATCTCCGCTGGGCAGACAATCCCTACGTGTCAGGAACAGTCCATACGAAGGACACTGCACCGGGGCTCATAATGGGGGCAGGTAAATGCATAAAATTATTTTTTAAGACCTGAAATATGGCAGCAGTTTTTTGTAGGTCTGGTCTTTTGGTTTATAACAGTACCATGCTAGAAACATTGCTAATACAAGGCTTTCCCTGCAGAATAACACTTTATGGGATCTCTTGATCAAACAATTTAATAAAAGTTAATTGAAGTCCCAGAGCTGTGTCCTCTAGGACAGACACATAACAGAATACATTATGCTTCTCTGTGCTGTGTAATATCTCCTTCCCCATTAGTGCGGTGTGGAGGAGTGACAGTGGCTGAAGGACTTGTCCTGCATTCTTTTTCTCTGGAAGTGGGGCGTAGGGCCTCCAGCATCATGAATAGCCCAGCAAATCCAATGAACTGATGTAAGCAGCGGCCAAGCCTTTGTTCTTTATGCTAAGATACAGATAATTTGTCTTGTAATTTTTATTAATTCCCTTTTTGCCTAAAGAGAGATGAAGTGAAAGAGGCAAATGTGTCTCTGTGTTGGGAACAGTTCTGGTTGTGGCTTCTCCGTTATAACATACATACAGAGCCATGCTACTGTGAAGTGGCATTTAATAAAATAAATTCCATTGCAGTCTTGACTACTCATCAAGAAAAATATTCACATAACTCTGTTTTACTTTGTATCCTTGTGATTCATCTATTCATTTCATTTAATTTTCTGTAACTTTGTTTCAAAATTAATGAAATGTTAACTGTTCTAAGAACTTTTTTAAATTGCATTATTTTATTCTTATGGTATGGATTATGTTTAGGTGAAATACACAGATGTACTGCTTCGCTTTTCCTAAAAGTATATCTGTTTTTAATCAATAATGCTTTCTGCCTTAGCTTACACTAGGCTCACTAAATTGAAAATTTCCTGAGAATAGCAAGGTGAGCATATTTGGTGTTGAAAGAGACTGACAGCTGCCATTACTTCAATATAACTGGAGATTTCAAGTTTTCCCGTAGTGTAAATGGAGTTTAAAGTATTTTACTGGAGGCAGACCTACCTGGTGAAATGCTGCTATGTTTTTATTGTCATGAATGAGACTAAGAATTTATACAGTGTCCTTGTAGATACATTTCTATTAGGTGTTTAATTAACATTTTATGAATTCCAATATTTAAAAAAATAACTTCCATCTCAGGGATCTTCTTTTTACATAAAGGTACTCCTATTCTAATGTAGGTTCTTAATTTTAGCCTCATCATATTGTACCTGAATGCCTTCTAGTAGCAAATTAAGCAATGAGGTTTAATTAATTAGTCCGTTACTTCTATTTCATTTTTCTCTGTCCTTGCATTATAATCTGATGTGGTGAACTGATATTCATTGAGATGTTGGGTTGTTCTCTTTTGGATGGGTTTTGTGGAGTTTTTTTAAGTGCACTGTTCTCTGAGACAGTATTAGGGATGGCAGGTTGGAGAAGAGTATTTTGCCCTTAATTCCTTCCTAGAATGGGGTAAGATTTTATCACTGTGACATTGGCTTACCGTGCCTTATGGGTAAACTTGTCAACAGCTTTCCTCAATGTGAACATGAGAGCGCCTTTTTGATGACATCCAGATATAATTAAGAACTGAACTTGTATGTTAAATCTGAGTTGATTGTGGAGCAACCTATAATGTAATGGAAATGGTAGAGAGGCACTCTTGCTCAGAGCAGCTGGCTAAAAAGCTGGGAGGAATGGTGTGAAAGTGGGAAAAATTTGCCCAAGAGTAGTACAGTACGTCCTTTCTCTGGCAGAAGGTCATGTAGTTGTAAACAGAGCCAAGGGGCTTATTTTAAAGTCTTAAAAATGCTAAGGAGCAACTGCATCCCCTTGCCAACAGACGACCTGATTCAACTCTGATTTTGACTAGCATTTACATTATTTGGATGCTCAGGTCATCTGGATTCAGTGCACATGTTCAGTCTTATCTGGCAAACCTGATATCCTTGTAAACTTACAGTTCTTATCAGAACTACTTAACATACAATGAGCTTGAATTTCTTCTGGCCCAATCCTTGAAATTGATAATCCTATGCAAATCTACAGAAGTGCTAGGTTCTTAGCACATATAGAAGTCAGATTATTTGGGCCGTATCACACACTATTGGAATTTTACTCTTAGATTTAGGAAGAGCACATCTTCTGGAAATGACTGAAGATGATAAAGATCTGTGAATGTCAGTTGATCACAGTGTGTCTAGGAACCATCAGTGCCTTGTGCTGTGAAAAAGGGAAATGTATTCTGAGGGTGAAGTAGGTAAATAATTGCCAACGGAGGGAGGAAAATATTAATACTCTGGCAAAATACCATACAGTGACCTTATTAATAAGAATGTGTACAATTCTGATCATCAATTTGCAGGACCAATGAGCAGGTGCTAAGAAGGACTGCTTGGCAGTTGATGGAAATAGAGAATATTTACAAGAGGAACCTCGTTAGCTGAGAAAAATAAAGGACAATAAAGAATATATTTTTTTTTCCTGAAAGTGTAACCATGGGGTAGAAACAAGTATGTAAACAAGTGGATAAGAACTAGAAATTAGAAAACAGTTTCGAACCATAAAAGCCATGAAGTTCATCCTCTCAATAAGAGCAGTGTGGTTATCAATCAAGAAGGAAAAGAAAAAAAAAAAAAAAAAAATCCCTCTAACATGGAGTTTGGCTACTTTGTAGAAAGCTTACACAACACAGCTGCTTGTGGTAATGGGAAAACTAAGCTGTGGCTTAAGGATAGTTTTGATACTGTGCTTGAAAATCAGAGCAGAGACTACTGAATATTGTTTTAATTTAAAAAATAATTAAATGGTGAACAGCATTAATACCTAGAGCATTTAGGAAAAATGCAATAATAGGATGTTAAAATTGCATCTTTTTAAACTCGTATTTACAAATAAAAATTCCACTCTATTAAAGCTGCATAAATAGTTCTGAGGAATGCATATTTTTAGTTTATGTATATATATAAATTGTGCAGACAGAATATTAAATTTTATAGCTGCATATTAAAGTGTTCTTTTAAGTAACTGCTTTGCTCCCTTAAGAAATGTAATAGGATTTTGCATTTACATTTGATTTTCTGCATTTTAATCTTGGCAAGAGCTTCTATTTCTCACAGCATCAGCTATGAAATGTGTGTCAAGTGATGTGTAAATTTTTACTATAAACTTGCGAAGGACTTTTCTATGAAAAATGTTTAAAGAAGTGTAGATTTTTCAGGTGCTAGTTTACAATAATTGTCTTCTTAGCTTCCAATCCAGATGGCAAATCAAGCAAGCAGAAAATTCTGCACATTCACACAAATTGAGGAAGTGCTGGAAAGTTCTGTTTATTTTTGTCATATCAGGCCCAAATACGATGCATATATTGTGTTAAATTTCTATCATTTTTCACAAAAGTAACATACCAGGATGCCTCTATAAAAAGGATGAGGGAACAGGGAGATGATTGAGCATTTTGGAGTGAAGATGCTGCAATTCGCTTGGATTTTTCTTGTATCAACATGTTCGCCCATTCTGATTGCATGAATCACTCCCTCAGCTAAACACAACTTCAGCTTGCCAGGCAAAAACTGTCTATCTGGGACATTTAAACGCAGTTTGGTTGTATGCTTGTTCTACACTGTGACTACAAGTTTACAAACCATGAAATTTTAGCTTATTGTGCATTGACTGAAGGGATGTTACAACTGTATTAATCACCAGTAATCTAGGCAAGGTACATCTCTCTTTTTGGAGTAGATATCTGCCTGTATGCTAAGTTTGAGTGGCTGGAAAAGATTTTCCATATTAGAAGCATTATTGAAGTGTTGCATATGAGGAATAGTTCTTATCACAGTAAGCATGTCTAAAATCACATATAAAAATATGGGTAAATGCAGTGATAAGTGGCGCTTAAAACATGTAAATTAATAGTAAATTGTAAATTAAGGTAATCTCCCATATTTGTGTGACCCAGTAGGAACCTGCCAAAATGGCTGAGCAAAACCAAACTTTTAATTACTCTTTTGAGAGCTGTATGTGTTTTTCACAGCTATACCATGTCTCCAGAGAGCTTGGCTGGCCACCAGTTACCACTAAAATACATTGCTTTCTTTCACATCCCTGCGCTACCAACTGCTAAACTGGCATGTTCAAAGTTACAAATAGCTTGGAGAAATATGTTGAAGGGTAGTTAGTACAACTGTACGCTAGTTTTCGGGCTTCCACCCCTGCAGGGAGGGAACACGTGATTTTACCCAGTTACTTTAAAATTAGCCTTTACTCAGGACAAGTAAAAAAGCAAAAGAGGATTTCCTGTATCCCAAAGTACAGTTTGAAAAGGTTTATAAGAACGCAAGTAATAGAAATAAAAGATGACTGTGCTTAATCAAAAAATAGGAAGTTCAGACCAAAATGTGTCCTTCTGTTTGCTAATTTTAAGAAACAAGGCATCAGAACAGAAAAACAGCAGAGCCATACTGGCTCAGGTCAAGAGCACATCTAGCACAGTATCCTGTCTCTGTTGGTGACAAAAGCTTTTGGGGAAGTGTTTAAGAACAATTCAGGTGTATATGGTCCCCCAGGCCATGGTTTGGAAGAAGGCACACACCTGGGACTGTTTCTGAGAAGTGCTATGGTCAAGACAGCACCAGGTTTACCTCTCCTAACCGACACAGCCCAACGAAGCTATCATATCTTGGCCTTCTGCCCTCAGACACATCTATCATGGCTGGGAGCATGCCACACAGATCCTCAGTTTCATCACAAGAAAACACTGTTTTCATGGCCTATAACATAACCTTCAGGTTATTCCAGGTAATTTGAACCTGGCGGGGACCTCACAAGAATACATCCCCTGGCCATTGCCGCACCACCTGGGGAGAGCGGGGGCCGAGTGCTCTGTGGTGTGAATGTGGTCAGGTCACGCCAACTGGCTCAGGGCTGCGGGGTAGTCTCTGGCCTTCCCTTATTTTATGTATGCGTGGTGTTTGCAATAGTGCCATCCCTTTGTTAGGGATAGAGGATGAGTCTCTAACTGCCTTTGACAACAATATATTTAAAATTGCATGAGAAATGTAGAAAGCAAAGTCGAAGCAAAAACTCACAGTAATTTGAAGAGTCTTCTTTCCTGTTCATGTCACTTAGCTACAAAAAGAATATAAAATAATATAAGACAAACTTGAGAAGCTTCTGTATTACAGACAAAACTTCTTGAAACTAGATGGCAAAACACTCAGTGTCATGTGTCAGAGGAGTTTTCAGGCCGTTTAGATCAAGAAGTGACATTAAAATAATACCATTTATAGCTCTGGCTAATGTAGTCTGCAGTTGATTGCCCATTCCAGATGCAGTAACTTTTTAAGTATTAACCTGAATTGCCTTCAGTGTATTATGCTACCTTTACTTGTTACCACAGATGGATTTGGAGATCTAACACAGAACCACTAAAATGATAAAAAAGTTTCCATGTTGTAGTGGCACACCTGAGGAGTTACTGCAGACATTTGAAGCTGTAATAAGGAGCACAGATTTTAGTGCTTTAGATTCACCAGGCAAACAGCACACTGATGTTTGTGCGTGTGCAGTACAGTCTGAACACTTCAGGATGGTGGGAATGGTACTTGCAAACTGTAAGTATTGGCTTCTAGTCTTGGAGCTGAGCATAATTTGGCTGTTTCTCACCTTCTGTATCACTTGATCATGATGTCAGTTGTGCACGTGTGTTACTGGCTGCCACACTTACCACAAATAAGGTTCATAATTCCACTCAAATACGGGATGGAAACTTTCCGGATGTTTCAGCTGTGCTTTCTGAGTGCTCCTATGACTTTATAGTCATTTGTAATATTATTAACGTCAGGATTTTTTGCATTTCATTTGATGTGGATTGGAGCGGTTGTAAAGGGGTTTGTGGGGTGCTATTACATGTGCTTTGTCTAGTTAGCTGGCTTAATCCAGTAACATGACATACTGCAAGGTAGCTAAAGCCTTTTATTTTAAATCTCAAAAATAACAGAATTGGAATATAAACAATAAAGTTAAAACAATGTAACTCTTTAAATAGAGAAAACTCATAACTCTTGTGTGACACACACATACATACATAAATACAAAGGTTTGCAAATAAAACTGTGTTGAGTCCGCTAAGTTTTTCAAAGGACATAGGTTTATTCTGGTTGTACTTTTTCAAGCTAACAAATTTCAAAGATACCCTTGGCTTAAACTCATCACACACCCCTGGGTGTTCCTATGGAAATTTCCTTCTGCCTGTCGCCCCTCAGACGTGGCTGCATGGCTGGTTCCCACTGCAGATAACCCCCTGCGCTTTGCAGGAGCCTCCCTGTCTCCATCGGTGATGCAGGTTTCCTGCTTGCTGCCTCACCTGCTTTTTCTTTCTGAATCCACTGCTGCTGGTTTTCAGCAAGCCATTGTCTGCAGTACCGACATAGCAAACTGCAACTAAATTGAAAAGTTTTATCCTCCCTTACAGAAAGCGTTTTCTTATGTGCTTGAAGACTTGAGTTTATAAAGTTTGCGAAATTATGTAATATAATTGCATCTCCTAAAAAATCTGGAAGTAGTGGAAATTACAGCCTTCATTAAGGCACAGAACATTATGTCAGCAATCAGAAGTTCCTGCACGCAGCACCTCTGGGTTTTCACCCTTGGCCTGGGGGGGACTACTTTCAAAGGTCAAAGAGCAGTGAAGTCCTTTTTCCCAAAGCAGTACACCAGCCTCTATGCCAAGTTTGTCATCAGTTGTGTTTTTTGACAGAATGGCATTTCTCTGTAATTATAATTGAGTCCACCAACTCCTTTTGCTCATTTACCAAGAAAAGGCAATAAAGGTAAAACCAAAACTAGAAGTCATGTCTGTCTTGTTACAGAGCTGCAATTACAAAGCTGTTGCTGGTATCTTTCAGTCATTACCATATCAGCTGGATATAAAAGGCTTTCTAATGAAGCACAGGTTGATGCAAATTAGTTTACAGACTAATTCTCCATTAGCTAAGGCAATTTACCACTGCACTTTTTAAAGTGCAGATCCATAGCAATTCTCAAAATAAAGACCTACTCATGTAAGCAGATTTCAGTAAGTGGTAAAAAGAGGTAGAATAAACAGCATTTATCCAGGAGCAAAACTAACAATGCATTCATTAAAGGTATCTGTGCAAAGAAGGGTGTAGACTGAGAGCAATACTTTAGATTCTAGCAAGGAAATAAATATTGCTATCCCCAGCTATCCCAAAGAAAAAGTTCTGTGAGTAATTGCAGAAGCACAAGAATATACCCATTTGCAGAAACATATACCAGTGAAAACTATACAAACGAAAGTAAGAATAGCAAAAGAAATACGTTTTGTATAAACATCGAATCAAATCTCCCTTCCCTTCCTACAAATCCTGAGAAGGTGATTTCTCATTCATACCTCGGTCTAGTGACCAGGGTAATCTTTGCTACACAAAGCTGATGGGACCTGGTCCCACTTGCTGATGAGATCTGTGAGACTCGGGAAAATCAGATCATGTTCCCTGATCTTTGCTTACATAGGGTTCTAGGATTCAAAGTGATAAATTGAAAATGGCCATAAACCAAATAGATTTTAAAAAACTTGAATTTGGGGAGAAAATACAACTGAATTCAGATGTGAAGCTTTCATTTTAGATCTGTCTCATTAGATAATATTTACGACTTAATCATGTTTAATTGTTGGGGTTTTTTCTCTTATACTGGAAGATCTGCCTAAATGAATGCAATGTGACTGTAACCAAACCATGTAATTTTCCAAGGACTATTGGAAGAATAAAACCAAAAGCTTAATCTGTTTTTTTAAAAATTTGAACCTTGTGTTGGGCCTGTGGTCCTTTGTCCTTAACACTAATGATGTGGTTGTAACTTTCTGTCACAGCGGTTTCGTTTTGATTGCTGGTATTACTAGAGCCTTTGTTTCTTAAAACTGGACAGCCTTATGCATAAACGATAACCCTTTTGGGAAGCCATATGATGGCCCTCCCTACCCTGGCTGCATAGACCAAGTCAGCAGGCAGAGCGGTGGGAAGGTGAGACCACGCACCTCCTGGGCGAGCACACCGTGGCCTCGGTGCTGACTTAATGGTGGGCTGTTTTTGAAGATGAAGATGTTGGCGGGGAAAAAAATAGAGGCTATTTGCTCCACAATTACCCATTTCTCTATCCTTCCCACCTGGCACAACTGCTGTCACATCCAATAGTAGTCATGAGTAGTCATCCCTGCACTTTGAATCTAAGCTGGTTTTAGCACATTTTTCATCTTACAGGTCTTACATCTACTTAATCCATACAAGCCTGGTATGTGTTCAATCCACATCACTTTCATCCATACTGTACTGACCTTATCAAATCTCCTCATTGCCTACAGGAGTGGGGTCTTATTTTCAAAATGATGCGGCCAACTAAATCTGTGCTGAATTATTTGATAAATGAGAGAGCATGAAGTGGGTTGGAAAGTTGAAAACCCAAGAAGGGGCAGTGGCATCTTCTGAAACGTTAGATGCAGTTGAAAGAAATTAACTGATTCCTATAAATTCCCTGATTCAACATAAATATCCTAATACTGTCTAGGCTGTATTTAGGGTTAAGTAATGCAGAGTTACACCATTGAACAGTGGAGCACATGCAATCTTGATAGTCAAAATAGAGTGTGTATTTTGGGCAGTGGGCGCTGTCATTCCTCTCAGGAACCTTTCAGCACTAATGAGCACACTCTGCATAAAAAGATCTGTTTTGGTGGTTAAAACCAGCTATTTATATAACACACAAGTGAAATTTCACATTGCTATCCTAATCTCAAGTGTGTTCTTTCCTCGTCTCCTCTGCTTAAGAGGATCTGATAACTTCGATCTTATTTTTACTGTAAAAACATGCAAACCATATATTTAAGTCAAAATCCCCTGGACAATATCATTTAGAAGGAATATTGTGCTATGATTTCTTCTCCCCCAGAATACTGTAAACTGCCTGGTGGTTTAATAGTTTGCTATTTGAAATACTGCGGGTTAAAAGATGGAGATCTCAGTATTTGGGATTGCATCAGCTAAGATCATCTTCCACAAGTTTGTTTCAACACTTCCGTTTGATTTGCAGTGATCTGAATGCTAGCTGCTGCTCCTCAGTGCTTTTTGTCAAAATATTCAGTAGCTTCCTGGTCAATATTTAGGTAAATCAAGTATTTCTGCTTTAGATTCTTTTGTATTTACGCTCTTTTTCAAACCCTCTGCCCCCTCTTTTCAGTGTTACGTATTTCTCCAGATTCTAGATTTTGCTACCACTTCATAAAATCTTACAGATAAAACATTTTTTATTTTAACAATTCAAGTTCGAGATGAATAATTTTACAGAATGTGATTAAGGTATGGCTTCTGAGTTTATGGGCGTTTCAGACTTACATCTTAAATACATGTTCTTTTATAATAATTTTTCAGCATGCAGCAACAAAACAAAAATGTTGGTTTGGCCTCTGCATTTCAGTATTAGAATTAAGCCTCATTGCTCCCGCCTATAGATAGCTAGCAATGTAAAGGAAGAAGTTAAAAGTGTACATACATGTTTTTAAAAGGATTTATCTGATGCCACCAGAAATGAAGTAAGCCTGCTGATGATCTGAGTTTCGTTCTTGCTCTCACCTAGAAACTTCTCACTCTGACTGGCGTCAGGACTAGATCCAATCTCTCTTGCTCATGTGGATGCAACCCTTGTTTCCTCCTGTTTCGTGACAGGTAACCTGGGGTCCCAGCTGGTTGAGTATAAAGAAGAAATGTACATAACGTCTGACTGTGGGAACACATGGCGTCAGGTAGGAAACAGGAATCATCAAAGGCACCTGGAAATAATTTTGATGTACCTAATATGATGAATTTTATAATGCTTAACTAATCTTTATATACGCACTCTTTTGAGGGAGGTGGCTCTTATTATCCCCATTTTGCTTGGAAACTGGGAGAGATTAAGAAGGTGGTTTGCAAAGACTCAAATTGGTCATGCTGTCAGGTTCTGCTGAAACTCAAATATTTTGGTCTTTTTAAAGATTTTAGAAGTATCTTGCATTAAAAAACATAGACTCTGTTTAGGTTTTTAATAATTTAAGTAATCTTCCTCTGCTAATGATGAAGTGGACTTCGGCTAGATCTGGCAGTACAAATATTCCAAGCTGAAAGACATGGTTTAGGTAGAAAGGAAGAAATTCTTCTTCTTCATAGTCTAAAAGCTGGTATTTAAGCTTAAACTTTGTTCTCCATTGAAACTGAGAAAACAAAAGGAGTTTGAAAAAAGCAATAAACCTTTGAATGTCTTTTAGTATGATTTAATCAATTCTGGGACTTCAAACATCAAAGTATTTTTTAAAAAAACAGTCTTGTAGTAGCTTTAATGCCATTTGAATTCTGCATGTCTGTTGTTTCCAATGCCTAGTGTCAATTTAAACATTGCACCTTTATTATGTATTTTTTCCTAAATTGTTCTATCTCAGCAATGTTTAGTCACAGTGATATTTTCTTTTTGAGTGTAAATAGCAATAGCAATCATGATCATAAGATATAAGGAAGTTCTGGAATCTACTTGTAATTTATATCCAGGAAAAAAATAACCCTCAAACCACCAAAGTGTGTCAAAAAGTAATTTGATTTCAGTTAAAATAGTCTTTTAGTATTCAGATAAAATAAATTCAGTTGTATTATTATCTGAGAAGAAGTAAGTGTGAAAGTTCTCTCACTAGTGTTATTGAGCTTGGGGAGTTTGAGATAAAGAGAGAAAAATGCAGACAATTTCTTATATTGCTATCGTAGGGTGCCATTAATACTCCACAGACTTTTAAAAAGAAGTATATTATTTTTGTCATGATAATGTCCTTTGAGGCTTAAAAGATAAAATTTTATGCCAAATTCCTTCTTGAATTCTAGCAGATGATAAATAGGTGTTTAAATGCAAAAGTCTTCCAGGATTTACAGTGGGTACTGTGTTGTCTAATACTTAACAGAGAACTCTCTAATAATTTATTGTTACCATTTGCCAAAGTTCTATGTTTTTTCTGGGGTGAAAAATAAGAAGGAAAGAGT
>NW_009235342.1:0-18578 GCF_000690835.1 Fulmarus glacialis
CCCCGTGCAGCCAGCCGGCCCGGCACCACGCATCGCTGCTCGGCTCGTCCTCTGCCTAAATAAATAATAAAATAAATAAATAACAACAACAATTTAAAAAAAAAAAAAATCCTCGAAACATGTTTTCGCATCTCCCGCACCTTTCATCATTAGGTATTAATGCAGTGCTGTGCTCCTTCTGTGGATAAGCTAACCTCAGCAACCAGAAAAAACATAAAGAAACACTACCGTAGGGTTAGCCTTTGAGGCTGAACATCATCTTAGGGTAATTGGGGCTTTTCTAGGGAGAGGTAGAACCAGGGAGGTTGCTGTTGACTCTTTTTTTTTTTTTTTGGTTTTTTTTTTTTTTTTCAGAAATCCATAGCAATTGTGTCAACAGCCACAACAGTAACAAAGTAAAGATTAGAGGTGTTTGTTCTTTTATTTTCAAGACAGCAAACGGAAGGGGGGACTTCCACAGTCATACACTTAAAATGGACAGAAAAAATAAAAAAAAAAGGAAAAAATTCCAAATAATTCAGAATAATCGAGCTGACAGAAAATAAAACCTCCTAACAGGCCCCTAACAGTAAGTTGTGTCCTACATATTTTAAATAAGTAATTTTGACTCTGGCCAACCTTCGGATATGCATGGCAACTAGGCAGGTTTTTCTTTGTTGCTGAAAACAATGAGAAGGGTCCCCAGTATTGCCAGACAGAAACCCACTAGGAATGGATTGTCCTGTTTAGCAGCATTGCAAATTAAGAAAAATCAACCTCAAAAAAGATTAAACGGCATAAGCTTTTTCCAAATGTGATATTAGACCTTTCAGTCTGATTTTTTTTACTATTGTCATTTTCTCTTTTAACAGAAGTAAGCACTGTGAACCACCAAAGGAGATTTCCTGTTTCAGACAAAATGGCCCACAGATGAGTCGTCCTCCTCACCAAATCAAAGCAACATTTCCAGGGAATCTTTGCCTGGAATGGAGTCTGAGGCCATAGTTTCACAAATATTTTTAGCCGACTTACTCTGACACTGCTGTAAAATAAGCAATGCAGCATTCAGCCCACTTATCCCGCTTCTGGCCCTGCACTAGCCCTCGTGTAGAACAGGGAACCCCACCCGGGAAACCAATCCAAATAGCACCAGGGGAAAGCAATCTGTTTTGATGTGGATCAGCCTCCCCATCCGATCTGCTTTGTAACTGCACAAATGCTTCCACTGGAACAAGGCAGGGAGCAAGATGAGCAACTGGGGACACAAAGAGGACAGGATAGCTTCAGTGGTACCACTGCCAGCTTAAATAAAAAAACATGGGGTGGGCGAGTGAGGAGGAGTAGGTTTCATCCGGAACCTCCTCTGCAGTTGCAGCAGCAGGACTTTTCCTATATTTGTGGCCTCATACCACATCTAGAGCCCCCAGCACTGCAGCAACAAGCTTCTAGCACAGAGGGAGAAACAGGGTGGAAGCCTGGGTAGGTGACTGGACTGGGAATTAGAAAGCTCAAAGACCTTCTCTCTGATACTTTGTATGGTGAGAGACAAGTCAGACATTACCCCAGTGTCTCAGTGTCCTAATACTGAAATAAGCATTTACCTAATTCACTAGTCCTTATATAAAGCAAGGTATGTGGCCTGAAAGTTAGCGGTACTTGGCTTTTGCTCATATGAATCCAGAGTGGGACCTGATTCTAAGGTCACATCTTTTTCACAATACTAAATGCTCAGCAACAACACCAAGCTGTAATACAGTCATCAGGAGCACTGTTTTTAATATATGACTTGACAAACTCGGAAACATTTTCTGTCAAGAGCACATAACGGAACTTTTCCTTTTTACAAACTACTTGTTTTCTGTTTCCCCGAGAACAGCATGCTTTCCAAAGATATACCCACTCTAGAAATGTGCTGGCCCTGGAGTTGCTAAAAGAAGGAAAGAATATTTTTCTTAAATTGAGTAAAGGATTTTCTGAGGAAAAGAGTTGCATTTTGTTGCCTTTCTTCTCTAATTCACAAGAGCAGCATCAAAATGCAAGTCTGTTAAGTACAGAAAAAGAAAACGTCTTTGTTTCGGCTGGAACGTGTATTTATTACTACACACTTGACGAGGATCTCAGAGATAAATTTGAAAACTTAAAAAGTAAACAAGCTGTTTATTGTGAGTGTCACAGGACTGATTTTTCTAGTTGGGCAAAATTCAAAACAGTGAACAAGCAGCTTTTGTTTACTTTAATACTTCCTATTTGTAATGTTAAAAGTGTATGTTATACATGAAACCTTATTCATGTTCAGAGTTTGCACTGGATTTTGTTTTTTCACTTTTACAAATCCAAAGTGGGTATTATCAAATATACAGATGCAGCAGATGCATGTTAAAAATTATAAAACACCACAGTATCACAAAAAGCATACAGACTCTTCAAAATCTATTATGTCATCTCTAATACACTTCACAGGTACCACTGCCTCCAGTTTCTGCCAAGCACAAGACAGAGCTAGCAACTTTTGAGACACACGTAGGGTGGTCCAGAGTGAGCCATGGACACCCATCTCACTTTGCTCTTTACTTTGGGAAAAGTATCTGTGAAGCAATACAAGACAGGATCATTTAAAGTCCACCTCTGAGAACTCATTTCTTAAATAACAAGATTTTTTGAGTGATGTTTTACACAGAAAGGAATTGAAAAAAAAAAAACCCTAAAAACCTTTCAAACTGTATATCATGACAGTGGTTACAGTACTGTCCTGATACAGGTCCTACCTGGTCAGGATGTACTACGTCAGGTGGTGCATTACTGTGCTCCACAATTTGCTGCATGTTGCTTGTTGAGAGTACTCTCAGAGGAAGCTCAAGAATATTCCATCATCTGACCGAAGGAGGGAAGACCCGATTACAAGGCCACGTCTCACTGTATAAAATGATCAACAACGCTACTTCAAGGGTGTTTCCACAACTGCCCCGCTCCTCTGCCACTTACTTCTACTCCCATACTTCAGGGATACAAACCAGACAAGAAGAACAAATTCAGTGTTTAAAAAAGCCTCCTTCCAAAAAGGCCAAGAGGGTTTTAAGGCAGATCACTTCCCCAGTCTAGCCCACAGCACAGTCTCTTGAATGCTGACGCTGGCGTAACACAGAGTGCCACCATCTGCAGGACCAAGACCTGCACAGGGCATGCTAGAGTTTCAGGAAAAGCTAGGCCAGCGTTTCACACTATCTTTTAGTTTGGACACAGTATCAGAGAGGGTTTGTTTGTGTGTTTTCTGGATTTAAGACCAGAGCATCAAGAGTTCTCATTTGTATTGCAGACAGAAATTTCAGCCTGCAGAAGCTGGAGCATGCTGGTACAGTCCTGGAGAACGCATATTTTGATGTGTTAACATTTTAAGAACGTAGAATTTGATCCAATAGACATCTACTGGTAACAATCTACATTGAAAGTCACTGGACTCACCATATTTCAATATAGACCACTGCGATTCTGCCAAAAACTGTATATTAGCAGGCGTGTTCATCTCATTAAAGTAGAAATTCTTCAGTAACTGTGGAACAGAAGACAACAGGAGAAAACTGCATTAGTTTAGGCTTCATGCCGCACTGAGCAAATACTACATTCCAAATTTGCAGAATATAGTTGGATAGCTTAAAAGTTCTCCATTGCTCTCTTCCTTCATTTGTAGCCCGTAAATCACAGAGCATTTGGTGTGCGTGCTGGCCAACAACAAGAAAACAACAGAAAAACATAGTATTAGATATAAGGAACAAATGAACAAACAGAAAAAAAACAGGATTCCAATTTTGAAGATACGAACTGGTTTTTTAGCTCTTAGAGCTTCTTTCCCTTAAGAAAATCACAGCCTGGAACTAGCAGCTAATTAAATCCTAAAAACTGAATTTTTAAAAAAATGCCTCTTGGCTTTTGATTTTTGTAATCTCTACTTAGATTACAAAAATTCCTTAGATTCTCAGGAATTTTTATCTGACTTTTTCTCTCACAAACATGGGCCCATACACTAAACCTGTTCAACACTGCAGCAAACACTACATCTTCAGGAAGAACCCATGGCCTCCCTACAGAAACGCACCAGCTTTTGGAGAAAAAGGACAATTCTCAAAAGGAAGTGAAATTTGAGCCTTCTGTCAGAATCTGCAGACAGGAGGAGCACATCATTATAATGCTGGTAGGGCATCAGGTAAGGCTGCTGAAGGAAATATCACTAGTTGTCCTTTGGGCATTCTTTTTACATTCGATGGACCAGAACATTGTCACAGGATAATGGTTGTCTGCTGCCTTGCCCCTGTTAAATTAAATTAACTTAAATATTTGATTGGAACTTTCCTACTTGCCCTCTGTAGAAAGAAAAAGTGATGCAAAAAAGCTTTAGGTGAATCATTTGCCCTTCTAAAAACTCCCAGTCAAGGTACCTAGAGAAAAAAACATTCCTATTAATTTTTTGTTGTTGTTTTGAACATTCCAAAACATTCTTTTTTCAAAATTGAGAAGGATGTATGGGTGATTTATTCCTCCATAATAGGCAGTGACTTCAGTTTTGTATGTACACAAAGATGCAAGTATTGTTTGATGCACAGCAGTTATTGCGAGGACATTACTGCAGGAACTCCCAGATACTGAAGGCTCAGGGCACTACAAGGAAAGGTTTTTGGTGGTCACCTTCTGGTCAATGAGCTGTGGCAGGGAATACGCAACTGTGGGAGTAACGTGAGATGTTCAAACCTCCTATTTATTGCATATGAATTTACCTGTTCAGGAGAAGGTGGATGCCTTTTTCCTCAAGTGATCATTTTATCACTTAAATGGTCTACAGTATGTTGAGTCAAAGCCAACGGATGAGAAAACCTTCAGTTTAATTCAGCTGCAGTTCAGGCACTCAAAGCTCATTATACCAAATAGTTCCAAAACTTGCAGGTCTGTCAGGAAACAGGGATTTAGTACTACAGTAGAGTGTGTTACAAACCTCTCTTCTCCTTGCCCTTTAACTTATTCAACAACTCCCTTCCCTCTTCATCACATAGACTATCTCATCCTGTGGCAGACACTGTCCACACCACGTTTTTGTTCCTGGATGTAAGATGAACTGTGTCCCCATGAGTTTTGAGAAGTCACAGTGATATCAGACAGCTTCCTGTCCTTCTGACTTTAGAGAGAAGATTCAGTGAAGTGGGTTTCTAGCACATTGAGTGCATTCTGCAAATGACAGATTCCACAAACTGAAATTCCTGCAGAGAGAGAAAAATTCTCTCTATTCCTGAGAGAAGGTCCCTATTGCACTGAAAGTTATGTATGAAATTCTCAACATCAGTCAAAATTCCACATGGAAAGCAAATTGCAAAACTGAAATAGATCTCAGCTCACAGTGCAAGTAAAACAATTTACGTGGTGGTGTAGAAGAGAGAATATTACTCCTATGCTATTTTTTAAAGACTACAGATTTCATAGCAAATTCATCTGATGATGGTGACTGTTGTCAACAGTTAGTCAGAGTTAACCTCTTTACATCTAAACAAATAGAGCTTCACTTCATGCCTTGCATAATTAACGCTTTTGACAGACATTAAGAACTATGGTCTCCAGCACATCTACATCTAGTTCCAGTTTAAGGACTCCAAATTACCTTTGGGTCAGGAGTGTGGTCCCTTTATAGAAAATGTAGCTAATTGTAGGATGAACATAATGGAAAGCCTTTAAAGGGGTCAGGCGTTCCAACATGGAGATCTTTGCAATTTGAGCATGAAGTTAAGAACAAGACTCCCTAAAGGAAGGAAAAGACTTTCACATTCTCAGGAGTCTTGTCACTTTGAATGTCCCCAGTAACACTGCTGATCTGAAGGTACATGTAAACCTAGAGCCTGAAGCCAAAATCTTTATTATGTGTTAACTATCATAATTATCAAACTCTGTTGTACAGAAAATACAGTTCAGGATGCTTATGAATCCTCCCATTCTGTGGTGAAAGAGCGAAGCTTGAATTTGCATGCAGTGCTCTCTAATGTAAGATAGGCTTCTGGAAAGAAATGGGTGAGGTCTTATGGTATAATCTCCGGTTAATGTTAATTTTTATCCCTTGATTTGATTTTTTAAAATCAATATTCCATAGCAGTTATTGTCTAGATTCTTAATGCATCCAGGCTGAAAACACTTGCTAAGAGCTGAGGGATTCTGCACTCTTTGTCTCAGACAGCCCAGGAAAAAAATCCAGTATTCCAGTTATTGTCTAGCATTTGAGTTCAGTGTTGGCAAACTGGTCCCTGCATGTCTTTGAGGCATATGGAAATTGATGATGAAAGTGTCTAGTATAACTAGAAGTATAATTTGATGAAAACTGAAGCAGTGAACTGTGAGAAACTGCTAAATCAGTGTCATCAAACTCTGCTTGAAAAATAATGAAACAGAAATACCAGTAGGACACAAGAAATGCAGGGCGAGGACTGTGAAACCAGAGAGGAAATAAAAAAATTAAGGAAACATACAAGATATTATTTTAATTATTATTTTTGAAACACATGCCCAAAATACAATACAACATTCCTGTCCAAATTCACTTTACGGAGACAGTGACATCATGTCTCCTCCAAATTGTTCAAGCCCAGATCTTGGCATGAGCTCTTCCAATAGAATACCATGTTTGGCCCTGGCACTCTCGCCTGTCTACCCGTAACCATGTGCAGAATAAGAACAGCACCGTGGCCGATGCAAATCCTAGTTATAGCTCAAGTCCCTTGGGGCGATAGAAAAAGATGAAAATAGAAAACATATTACAGTTTTAAAGCAATAATATTGCTAAGGAAAATAAAACAAATGTAACCTCAGAAGTAAGATGACATTTATTACCTGAAAGTTAACAATTCCTGAAGCTGTAGAAGTACTCTATAAGCAAGACCTGAAGATGGCAGTGAAAAGATCCTGATATTGCTTTATTCATACATTTTGAATGAAAACAAAACAAACATACATAGAAATCTGAGAGCAAGAGGACAAAGGAAGAAAATATTGTATGTTTTGAGGGTTTGCCTACATCACTAAAACACTCAAATTACTGAAAAAACCATTAATGACTCTATTCAGTTGTACTCATGTTTTGAGATAGCAACATGTGTATGTACACTCAAGAAAGAGATATAAGCGTGCATATTCAAAGACTTGCCAGAAAATTTGTATAAAAAGATCACAGGGAGACAGAGACAGCTGGAAAAATTGGAGCAGGGGCTCCGATTTTCATGCCAGTGTTACACCTAATGCGAAGGGAATGCAGATGATGGACTGCAAGCTATATGTTATTCCTCCTGCCACTTAGCAGTGTGCTCGTAGAGCTGAACAAGAACGGGGAAGTAACAAAAAAAAACCCCAAACAAACAACAAAACAAAACCAAACAAAAAGACCCAGAAATTATAGAAAGTGTGCTATTGTAAATGGCAATATTTATGTCAGGACATTTATTACAGTCACATCAACATTTTCGTGTACAAAAGGCAGTCATCAAGATCAAGCAGTGGATACCAAGCACTAATTTCTCCAAAGTGTAGTCTGATTTGGAAATTTAACTAAACTATACCCACAACCTCACCATGGCATGCACATAGCAGAAACCATGAAATGGAAAATATCTATGAACAAAAGTCCTTGAAGGTCCTATATCATGCTTTAAAAGAATGATAATGAGAAGTTTCTGCACATGGATTTACCCAGATTAATTATCAATAAACCTAATTAGAAAGTTGTGCTAACAAATAATCTAGAAAACTTCTTTCGGTTAGGGAATATACAGATAGGAGGCTTAGTAGAAAAGGGTAAGTGGAATCTTGAGAGGATTTTCTGGTAATACATTCAAGTTTCTAAACTAATCTAGGCATGATTTCCATGGGTTTTGATATCATCTGTTCCCATGAGTGATCTAAAAAGCCATTTTCTCTGTCAGTTACCATTAACCAAACTACGTACTTGAGGAGCCTTCTACCAGTGTTTTTGCTCCCCCTCAGACCTATTGACCACAATTCCATCTTTTGTGATGTTATTACTACAAATTCAAAACTGTGATCTTATTATAAAAAATGCCTTCTAAAAGAAAACCAGTTTATAAAATCAGTTTATAAATCTCGGTTAGAATTTAACCAGGGTACCTTCCTGTCTGTCTGGGATTCCTGTTGTGCGTTCAGATTTGCACACTGCATAGCCTTTGACAGTAGCTGAGAGAAGCAGAGTCACAGCGCCTGTTTGTAGCACCCTCATTGTCCCAGTGACCCGTCCATTGAGAGGTCTCACCTCTGGAAAGGAGAAGTGAAAAGGGAAAAAATTAAAACTACAAAAATGGCAACGTAAAAGGCAAAGGAAAAAGTAGGAGTTCAGATCCCAACTTTCCACAAGGCCAGTGGCATATCCAGCATGGGGCTAAGCCTACAAAACTCTAGAGCTTCTAAAACAAATCCAGACACAAAACTTCCCCAGATTAGCTGATGTCTCCACCCAGATGCGAGATAAATTAATAGTCTGACAATGACTCTCTCATTTAGAACAAGCTGTTAAGCCTTAATAAGGTCAAAATCTTGAATAAACCTGGACAAATGGATATTTAAGCTTCTGCTTAAGCTTCAGCCTAAAGGCTATACTTTATGTTGTTGGGTCAGAGAGCAGAAGCTACAGTCACCTCCATCCCCCTGAAATCCTTGGCTTCACTTCTAGCTAAATTGATGAAATTGAAAGGAGCAGATGTTCTGCTCTGCCTTGAGATCAGACCCTTATATTTGAGATGAGACATTAGCTGTTGATAAAAAAGCTTAAAGCTTTTTTTGAAGTCTACATGATTTTTAGCCAGCTATTTCATATGCAAAAACTATTAAACCATGCTATTTTGTCCACTGTTGTTTCTTTTTTTCTATTCTTTCAAGTTTAGCCTATCATAAAGCACTCTGTAAGCTTAAAAAGAAAATTTACCACATATGGGAGTTCTACAATGGGTAAATTACTTCTTCATATCCAGGGGTCTCTATTAAAATGAATAGTGTGAGCCGATGAGCAGTAAAGGAAGAGACCACCGCTGTCAGTCCACACTTTAGTACTTTCAGTTCAGAATCTGACTAACTATGCACACTCATGTTACCTTGAAACATTCACTTATCTTCTGATGGATTTTCATCAGTGTGCTCTTTTCCACATATTTGTTGCATCAGAATGCTGCAGTTACCTACATTCAATACTGCCAAATTAACAAAGCAAAAATCAATGATTAAAGCCCACAAGCCACAAGATTGCCATAGTCTGCAAACTGCTTAATTTCCTTTTTTTTAATACTTTGTTCTTGTTATATTGTTGTAAGAGTCCCTATCCTGTTTTTCTATATTTATATGAGAATGTGTGTACGTACAGCATGTGTACTTGCAGAAAACTTTGGTGGCATTGCTGCTGAACGAGCTCTGGTCTCCCAGAGATCAGTGTGACCCGAAGGCTGCACCCACAGGGAGCTCCACCGACCTTTGATATCTATCTTTTGATAGCAGGTGCTAGAGCCTCTGACAGAAAAGAACTCCAAGGTTTTGGACTATGGGTTCTGCACATGTTGTAATCAAAAATTTATTTCTTTGTGTGACTCATAGGAAAAAGTGTCAAGCTCTCAGGATTTTAGAAGTCTGGGTTTAAAAATGGAAACAACTGGAAAATATGCTCCTAAACTGTCCAAGAACTGATCCAATAGCCACCGTCTTAAAATACCTCTGGCTGTACCGATACTGATTTATTACTATTGTTTTGTACTTCCCTAAGAGGAATGACAGGATGAGAGTCACCAGATGAGATACTCTATCTGACTTATCAAACGGCAGAGTTTTGTAATGACAAACTGTAGTTACAGAATTAGAGGAGTTGGAAGGGCTCAAAAGATACTATAAACTAGGTACACACTCTATAGACGGAAATTTCTCTTCCAAACACAGGGCTGAAGCACAGGCTTCTTGAAGAGCCAAAGGCTCCGTTCAGGCCTAGCACAAGCACACTTCTTCAGGTCTCCTCAGTAGGACTCGAGCAGGGTTTTGAGAAAGATGAATTTGATTCATGTCTAGTGCCTAAAAAGCATCCCAGCATCAGCATCACCCCATCACAAACCAGAGCTTAATCTTAGATTTCTTTCCTCCTACCAAATCCCACTATTTTCAGAGACAATTTGGGATTTACAAGGAATGCAGGATCAGTTTTCTTTCCGATACTAACTAAATATTTAAAAGTCAATCTTGCTCCTACTGAGAGAGGTGTGAGTTTTACCATTAGTTTAAACAGAAGTGAGATCAAGTTGCAGACTTACAAACCTGCACCTATCAGACTTCTTTTTTTTTAGCTTGGAATTTTATGTACAAGAAGGTCACTTCAAAAGCAAACCCAAATGTAATGTACTTGCAATTTAAGACTCCCTAACACTGACAGAGCAGAGCAAAGATGTCACTCTCTAACAGAGGATGTTAATAATGGTGTCACCTAGGCTGCATGAATCTATACAGATTCTCTTTTAAACAGTAGCTGGTGTTAAATTTGAAGTTCTTATTTGTGAGTTAAAGGCAGACTCCACCAGCACTCAATGATCCATGCTGCCTGCTCCAGAAGCCATGTGGCTTCAGGAGTTGTTTTTTGTTAAACTCCTCTTCACACACCAGTTTGAAAGTCTCATCCAACTGACATCAAGGGAATCCCAGCCAGCGGTTCATCGGGACACAGTCTCCTTTACTGAAGCCAGGATTTGCATTTTCTGTTTTGAGAACAAGGCAATTGTGAAGTAGTGGACCTAGACATATTTTATTAACAAAAGTCTCCATGTCCAATAACCCACTTGTTGCTCTTCTTAATTTTGTCTCTCATAGCATTTATTTGGTACAGAAGGATGATACATGCTACACTTTAAATATCTACACTAAAAATGAGTATTAGAAAATCCTATATTGTATTTTACCTGTCAGAGGTCATCAGAAGCTGTATTTCAAGAAAACTGAAGGCATTAGATGTACTTTGCCCAGCAGATTAATACTGAGCTGCGAACTTTCATCCTCTGCAGCAAGATTTCCATCCAACTGACACAGAACTGACATGCAGTAACACTTACAACCAGGGGGATCCAATTTAGACGGAGTTCAAATGGTTTCAAGCTACTCATAGGTCACAGAGGTAAAGTATGCATAAGAGAGCTGGCTTTAATCAGAAGGTTTTCAGTAATGTCACACCAGAAGTGATAGGCCACATTGAAAATGAACTGGATGTTAGGCTTGAGAATTAAATTACCAAATATATTTAAATATTCTGAATATATTCTTTAAGACATTTTCACAAGCCCAAAACATTTGGAGTTTTTTTTTCAGAACAATAGAAAAAGACACGGAATTTTGCACAAAGCATTAAAAAAACTTCTTTCCCATGTGGCATCATATCTGTGATGTCTGTCTTTGGAAACTTTGGGGGAAGAAAATGTGATCCAAAACAAAACCAAAACAGCTCTATTGTGGGTGACAGTTTGGAAATAATCTGGAAAAAGACTCAACATTTTCTCCATAATGGAGCATTAGAACATAGGAAAATTGAGAGGGACAGAAAGGATTACAGTGAGAGAGAGGATTTAGGAAAGGCCAATTTTAATGCAGTTATCAAATGCTGACCTACTTGTGGAACAGGCAGGTGGAATCACCATTTAACATTTCATACTAAAGAACAATGCGAAAATGAGAGGACTTATTGAAAGACATGTCATTGGAAGAAAATGTGTTATTCTCTTGAGACTTTTAAAGGCTATATTCCACCCAGAAGCCCCTGAACCT
Organism: Fulmarus glacialis; assembly: GCF_000690835.1. Classification (NCBI taxonomy): domain Eukaryota; kingdom Metazoa; phylum Chordata; class Aves; order Procellariiformes; family Procellariidae; genus Fulmarus; species Fulmarus glacialis. The sequence continues at coordinate 11,788 of NW_009235342.1, forward strand.
GTCAGGTGTTCTTATTTCAAGTTTCCCTGATCAGTTTGGCTGTATCCAAATCAGCCCTGTGCCCTCCTTTTCACGTGGATAGGCTGTGGGCTTTGTCTCCATGCCCTTAGAGATGCCAGGAAATAAACAGGGAAACAGCTCAGTAATACAATGGAAAGCATCTCACCTTTTGTACAGTCATTCCTACTGGTTTGCACTCTGTTTAAGAACTGCTTCTCAGCAGAAATAAAAAAGCAACTACTGCACAAAGCCCAGCAGACAAGGTATGTTGAGTTTCTGAAGATTTTCATTGAGTTTTGTTATGAAAAGGATTAAAAATCCTTACTGCTGTGCCTTCTACAATATCCTCTCTGCAAAAATTCAAGTCAATGCCACGAAGAGAAGAGGGAACTTGGAAGTCTGTCACTAGAAATACAGTGCTGGATCTCATGTCATATTACAGCAAGTGTGTCAGCTCAGATCAGCAAAGTGGAAGCAAGGAACCTGGCAGAGCGGGATCCAGGGTTTTCTTACTGAATACTCACCCAGAAGCAGCATCACAACCAATAAAATTACACCTTCGTAACCCATTGATTTCACTGCATCCTGCAGTGAAATGATTTAAAATGTATAAACAGGAAAGAAAAACCAAGGAATTCAAAACCAGTGTTTCCTTAAACAGGGTAAGTTAGGGCTTGTTGAGTTCCTTACTATTAGAAAGCAGATTGTTTCCAGTACCTGGCTTGCTCATTTACCTCTATTTCAGGTAGCTCTTTACAGAACTCTAAGATGTGTAATACAGGCATAACTTTAAACACTGGACTAGCTAAAGTGTCCCCATTTAGGTTAGTAATATAAATATTTTTTTTTTTTCCCAAAACTAGGAGGCCTTTAGAGACCGATCCATCACTGCTCTCTAAGTCCATATCCATTTTTCTTGTTCATACTGAATGAACAAGTGGTTTATCACAGTCAGAAAATCATTCATCTGGTGAAGTTGTGTCTTTCATTTGTTGCTCTCACTCACTGGCCAGACTAGTATCACAAAAGTAGATGCGCTATTCCTCAATTCTAATTACACTGCACAGCTCCATTTCCTACACGTTCTCAACTTTGTAGGAAAAATAGCTGTACTGCATGAATAGCCCACAGAAGCCAAATATTAAGAGATTCTTTCTTTTCTTCCAGCCTACCAGGTCATATAATTCTTGAATTATGAAAAAGTCATTTTTCTTACTTGTCATTGGCACCGTGTCTTAACAAAATAAGATTCTAAAATAACAAGAACTAGCACACGTCCAATCGTTCCATAACCCATTCAGCCCTTCCTATATTCACCCTGTGTAACTCTGAAGCCTTTGATTATCTGTGTTTGCATTTCCACATGTAATTGCACAATTCTAAGCTGATGGACTTAAGAGCACAGGGATTGCACCTAAGCAGAAGTGCAGCATATTCCTGTAACTAAAACATTTTACAGTAAAGTGAGATGCAGCTTTCCTTCTTCATTTTTGCTGGAAAACCATACTATGCTGCTTTTTGCCTTTTAACACATCCTAATGACTCATGGGATTTAAAATGGAGTTAAATGTTTTTCTTAACACAGCTGTATATGTTTTATTTCATACTTTTGCCAAGATTCCTCGTATACTCTTCCAACTGTTACAGTCTTCCTTTCATGTTTTTAATTTTTAGTTTCCATAGTTCCATAAAATACAAGTTGCTGAATGATTTCTAAGCTCGTGGCTGGAAGTATCTCTTTATGCCACCCCACAGCTACATAGAACCTTGGACAGACTTTAACATCCATCTTTTTGGGCTTCTTTTCAGAAGCTGTCCATTAGAGTCTAGCCCTGGATCTCCTCCTTGCTTCCCTGCAAGGATCTCCTACAAGGATCTCCTCCCCTGCTTCCCTCCATCATTAAAGCACTGTCCAAGGTTTTCTTATCTTCTTCCACTGATTATAAGTTTTATTAGTGCTCTCCTTAGAAATGCAAAAATCCCACAGCAACTGTAGAATTTAGCAGATTAGCATGTCTTCCTACCAGAGGACAGCTGATGCATCTGAGCTTTTCATCCTCCTTGAAGGATTGTATTTATTTTTACATGGTGAAATAGAGAAAAATACTATATTGTTAGGATGCATCTCAGATCAACTGAATGTGAAGTGGGAAACATGTTTAGTTGTACTCTTGAAATCCTTGCTAGCAGAATGCCCTTATGTGGCAATGAATGGGGCTTCCTTCAATCTGCCGCTAAGTGACTCCATCCTATCCTGCTTGTTAATGATCTGGCTTCAGTTATTCATCTTTCTTACCAGTGCAACACATCTGGCACAAAGGCTTCGTGCTAAAGAAAATCCAATTAGTGCAGAATGCTTCAGTACATCCCTTCGGCAATGCAAACTATCATGCTTTCACCATCATAACCTCTACTCTCTACACTGGAAAGCCTGTGAATCCCAAAGCTTTGCAATGACCTACTCACTCCTCCAGCAAAACAGATTCTTAAGCAAGAAGGTAGGGCTCATCTGGAGGGGAGCAAGAATTTCCATGAAGACTGACCTAAAACTGTGGAATGAACTGCCTTAGAAAAAAAGGGATCATCTCAAATCTTCCTCACCATCTGCTCCAATTTCAAGGCATATTTTAGGAACTTGCTTTAAATTTAACATTGAAAAGGAATCCACACACGTATTTAAAAAAACAAAATGAAAACAAACATAAAGAGAAAATAAAAACAAAGCCTACAGAGCAGATTAGTCCATCAGGGATCTTCAAAAATAAAACAACCCCCCCCAACTGCTACTGAAGAGTTGCTAGAACATGGACATAAGATAAAGAGTTTTTAGCCCTTCCGAAGGGCTGCTTTGAGTGCCATTTAAGGAGTCAAGCACAGTACAGCCCAGAGCAGTAATTTTGCTGCAGAAATAAAGATGACAAAATGGAAACAACTATGCCTTAACATCAACATTTTATCCACACCAAGCATTGCGCACAGATTTCTCCTCACGCTACTTTTGATTCATTGTCTTCCCAGGCTCTACTCAGAGCTTACACTTCTCTCCAATGAATTGCCCAACTTATTTTACGTCAGCTGAAAAATGCTCATATCAATTAAGAATTAATATTTCCCTCATTGAATTAAAAAAAATACACAATACCCATTCCCATTAAACTGACACTGGGTAGTGATGCTACATAGGGCTTGAGATGTTTTGCATTTTTCAAATGATTAGCATCAAAATCTCTCTATAAAAATAAAGTAATGACTATGATAACAGTTAAGCTCTCTCCTCTGTGTGGCTGCACACCACCTTTAAAAAAACCAGCAGAGGATGTTTATTTTAGTCCTAAATATGATTTATCTGTTGTTTCTTCAGCATTCATATTTCAACAGCCTCCAAACCGTTAAGCTATCCCACAAGACACATATCCAAAAACATCCTTAACCGTCTCCATTTCCAGAATAACAGAATATGTGGATCTGAACATTCTGGTTAGCTGGCTCATAGTGACCAAAGAGTCGATTGCCTGGGAAATGACAGGAACTATAAGGGTTAACTTGTGGGCTACCTCAAAACACATTCATGTTCTTTTGCAATAAAACACCAAACTTAATGACCATCAAATAATGGTTGCATGATCTGAGATTTGGAAAACCTAGACACATTCAATTGCTTTCTCTGATTAGGTCTGTACTTATTTGGCATTACCAGAGATATCTCAATCCCTAAATAATTAACCTACAACCAATATGTATGAAATTGCCTCACTAAGCTCACTATCCAGGACTGTTTGCTGTTAAATTAGTAGAATAAATAATTTACACCAAAAAAGTGTGCACAAGATAGTGCCAATAAACCTGGGGGAACTTGTTCATTATTTGCAAGAAAATTGGATGAAACACAATTCCCCAAGTAGAGGCCATTCTGTAGAGTAAAAGGTGTATTAGTATTATTGCAGCATGTAGGGAACAAATGAAGTCTCATGACTGTTCTCTTCAGAGTATGCTCTCTTCATTAGCCTTTTCTGCAGAGCTATAAATACATGTAATACACTGTACATATGAGAACATAGGAGACTGAACGTTTGCATATGAAGTACATCTCTTATAGGAAAAAAAAAATCACAAAACTATTGTAGATTTATCATCACTCAATACTGAATAAACAAGGAGCTAAAAGAATAATATTTAACACCGAAATGGCAGCTGTGTATCATTCGGAAAATCCACAAATCATCTTTTCCAGTGGCAAAGGTTACTATTGCTAACTCTAAATGCTCAAGAAAATTGCTTTGTAAATTTGTAATTCACAGGATTTTTATCATTTTAAGATCATTTCAAAATGAACTGTTGATAAAACTTATATCTTTCAAAGTTCTGCACGGTTACCCATATAGCACTTGCTCCAGCACACAGTGAATCGGTGAGCGTCTTGGCACTAATGTCACTAGGAGCTGAAACAGGCCCTGCCAGCAAAGAAAAACAATACTGAGTCTTGTCAAAACTTCAGAAATAGTTTAAAAATACTTATTCTAAAGGTACATTCAGAATTCCCAAGTAAAAATTGACATGTAGAAATAAATAAATAAAATGTGTTGAGAACAATTTGGCACAGAAACTAGTGCCGATTCCAAAACAGAGTTTATGACTTTCGCGTGGGCCCGTCTCCCATCAGTTTCCTGAAACCTGCAAGCTCCTGTAAACTCAAATTGTTTGTAGCACTTGAAGGTTCGGCTTCCCTTGCACGGCAAGGTACAAGGAAGAGACTCTCTCTGTCCACGGTGGCTTGAGCTTTGTTACAGAAGCACCGCTTCCCTGCCTGCCCTGGACTACCCAGCCCCCTGAAGAGATGTCCAGGCAGGGAACGCCCTAACCTAAAGAACCAGCTCCAAGCACCGTCTGCTCTTCAAGCTATGTTTTTCCTAGAAAGAGAGATGGTCACCAGTCTTGTGTTCTTGCTGGAGCCCACGGACAGACCCACAGACACATTTACCACACCCGGGCAAGGTGCAGCACAGTCCCTGGCTGGACCCAGCCTCTTGCTTAAGTTTGAATTCAATGCTAGGTCTCAGCCTGATTCATGGCGGTTTGTTGTTTTTTATTATTTGATAGCAAGTATCCTGGGACGTGTTTCCTGACCTTGCTCTGTATTCATGCTGAAAACACAACAATCTTTTTTATAAAAAAATAAACATTTCTCCCTAGATTATGAATCATGTAGTTGCATGACCCGGGTCCCAAAGCTTCCTGCAATCTATCTTATTTAATACTGAAAGAAATCATAGATAGGAATGCCAGCTTACCTGTTCTTCTAGGAAACAACACTGGGGATACCAATTTCACTCATTTCACTCATCTTTATCCCAAAAGAACAACAACAACAAAAAGGTTAGCCCTGTGGAGTAAAAGGTGTCCCAATGTCATTGTTGCATGCAAGGATCAGATAAGCACCTGGTTTGTTCTGTCTGTGAAGACAGCTTTATCCAAATAAAGCATAGTGCATTTTATCATTCTGTAATGGAAAAGACCTGTCACTCTTTGAATATCATCATATGGTCGGTGGCCGGCGGATAATGGACTGTTAAGTGTCAAGGTGACTGGCTTTGAATGTGCACAAAACTAAAAATTATAGACCTGTCATTCCATAGGCAGGCCACAATTAGCTGTCTATGCAACTTGAAATTTCCATTTTGCCAGCTGAATAATCAATTGGCTACAGTTTCTCAATATAGATGCATTTTTAGGCTCTTTGTACTCAGGATTTTATCTTTTTTACAAGGTTTTTCAAATAACTGTGTATGCACTTAAGCAGATGGTGTTAGGAGTGAACTGCACAGTTATCTCCTCCCCAAACACAGACAGAAATACATTCACCAATATTTTATAATCAACACTTTTTACGTTAATTTCCTCTAGCCATGCTCTACCCTATAATGTTTCTGCCAGGGATGTGGTGCTAAGGAACACAAGCTACACAAAATTCACAGCTTCAGACTTCACAGCTGTTTGTTTCTATTATCAACGTAATATTCTTTTTCTACATTTTGCTGTCAGTCCACCCTGATATGAGTTAGACATACATACATAATACAACATGAAATAAATGTTTTCAATGGTCAACTTCAAAAACGGAATGTATTTTTCTTTTTGGAGAATTTTTTTCCGTATCGCTTACTAACAAAATTTTAAGGTGGTTGGGGCAGAGACCTTATTTTATGCCGCTAAAACAGCAGACACAAATACAGTGATGTATCAATAATGACTCCTACACTCTGCTTTGAAACTAAACAAGCAATGCAATCAAAAAAGTTCAGAATCCCATGACATATATTAATATATGTACCGTAGCCCTTTTTGTCCTGGACGAGTAGCAATCATCTGCTGTCTTACAGGCTGTCTGCATTTGAGAAAGAAATTGCTTAACATTGTGCCTGAATGTGAGAATAGGTTTACAAAATGGGGGGCTCGGTAAGTTCTGCCTTTATAAACAACACAATATGAGGACAAATGCTGCCTCAATGTCTTTTTGATATGAAAAAGTCCTTTAAAGATATGTTACTGCAAATCTCCTTTTTTTTTTTTTTTTTTTTTTAGCTCAGCCTGATTTGTAGCACGTGATGGGCAGAATTCCTCCCATCTGATGTGGAAATGCTACACACAGGTTCTCTCCAAAGCCACTTGAAATAACGGAAAGACATCTGGGATCGTCACCGGACTTTGAATCAGGCTACAATATGTAGCCTTCCATTTTTATAGTACTTCATGTATTGATAAAGCCTTTGCATGCAGTCCTGGGAGGTACACGA
>NW_009235342.1:18601-22180 GCF_000690835.1 Fulmarus glacialis
CGATCATCGAAGTCTATGACTGAGTCTGTAATTATATGGCATATGGGCTTTAGTGATGACTGGCCCAAGTGATAATGGCTTGAGGAGCTCCTGGTCTTCCCTCATAGATCCATGTTCATTTCCTTTGCCATAGCACAATTTACCTTTCCCTCATTTGTCCTATGTATATGCTCCCCCCATCCCTTTTTGATGATGACTTTTAATAGCAGTTATTTGAACAGTATAATTTACAGCAAGTCATAGAAGCAGCTGTAAGTACAAAGCTGAGGACGTGGCAAATTACAGCAAGAGAGCAGGAACAAGAGGCTGGAGGGAGCAGAGGGGAAAGTTCTTAAATTCACATTGCAGAACTACACTGCTAGCCTGAATTTCCTCCCCGCTTTTTCTCCTCCCTCCCTCTAGAAATAGAAGGTTAGGCCATTAGAGAATTCAATTGGTTCCAGATGGACCCTTAACCCAGCTCTTCTAATAAAAACATTTTCCTGTTAAACAACCTGTGTCACATGGAATAGATGAAATTCATCTTTAGTATACCTCCACTGAAGCCTGGAAAGACAAACCTGAAGTATGAGTATCTGTATCTCAAATATAAAAGGGTAACACAACAATGATTTATCTCACAATTAGGCAGTAGTAATTAAAAAAGTAATACTGTAGCAGACATACAATACAAGCTTCTAAGAAAAGTTATAAAAAATTACAGCTGTCTTTTTTAAAGGCAGCGTTCCACTTGTATGTTTTCTATTAAATTCTTCAGAAAAATCAAAATATAACACTTGACAGTATGACTCCTAAATCATCTCTTTCATGGGCTACTGCCATTGTTTAACAAATTTTGGTTTACTTTACTTTGATTTTTTAATATATAAATGAGAGAGACAGTTTTGCTTGTATAGAAATCAGTGACAAAAATCTCCAAGTTTTCTCATCAGAACATGCTCAATCCTTTTTGCACGTTGGAACAAAAACTTTACTGTTCTAGATTAACATTTAAGGTCCTTGGAAAATAGACTGTGATTCTGCATTTGGTGGCAGGTTGCTTAAGTAGCTCTGTCATGGTTTAACCCCAGGACGAAAATTAACTTTACCCCAGCCGAAACCAGGACAAGCTCCCATCCTCCCTCCTCCCAGCCTTCGTTCCACCCCACGTGCCAACCAGTGTTTTGCCTGGCACAGACGTTTGTGTTGCCATGTAGTCAGCATATATTTTATCTTTTACCAGCTGGATCTATTCCTTGAACAAGTTCACTGTGCCGCTGTGCAAACAGTTGTGGCAACACAAGCAAGAGCTGGGAACAACCCAACAGGAGGGGGGATAGATGCCCGAGCTGCTTAAGCTATGACTGCTAGTGAATAAATGCTCTCAGTACCACAGCCTATGTAGCCTGTCTGTCTATCCTAGGTCCTCAGAGAGCTTCTGTTTTGTTCCAATTTCTTTCAAATATATTTATTCACACATCACCTTTGCAAGAAGTGCTGCAATTCCCAATTTACAGCTATGGAACTGAACTGCAGCAACAGTTTTAAAAATATCTTTCAGAGAGACTTAAATTCTGAGTGCCTACAATGCTTTCAAAATGAGCTTTTAATTGACCTAGATGCTTTTGAAATTATTTGCTTAAAAAAGCAACAAAGAATGGGTTCTAGGCTAGCATCCTAACCAGCAAGCTGTCCTAGCACTCTTGCTTTGTGCATTTCCTTCCATTTTCCCACCAGAGATGGCTGTGATATAATTTATTATGATCATGAAGCTGATTATGCATTCTGAAGTCAGCAGATTTACCTTAAAATAACACAGTGCCTCAGTGAAAACCATTACATGTTCACAGTGGAATCTGTCTGGGTAAATGAAAAAAAAATAAAATGCTACTTGCCTCAGATTCCACCTGCCCTCCCCCAACACACACACACACACTCTCTGTTTTATTCTGTTACTATTTGAAATAAGAAAAAATTGAGTGGTTTTGTCCATTCTAGAAATTAAAACTTCTACAGACTCAGGGTTAGTGGATTTTACCTCCATGTTTCTGGAGAGACCTGCACTCAGAATGGTTTGTTGTCTATTTGATCTTTCAGTACTTTGCTTTGAGAAAAAGGAAGAGCTTTTGCACTGCGGTTAAGAGCATTTGTGCCGTGTCTCAGTCTATACAAGCAGTCTGCATACTTTGCTATATGCTAGCAGAGGTTTGAAAGAAAAAGAAAAAAATGGCACCTCCACCTTTTTCTTTCTAACATCTCTTCATCTCGGAAGACAGCTGTGTTGCCAGACCATCCACCGAAGGGTGAAATAACTCCTAAATAAATTGGCCTTCGGTCAGACCAGAGTCACACGTGCATGGTTATGGGCTGCCTTGTAGAAACACAACTTATTTTCACCAAACAATACTCTGCTATGGAATTTTCTTAGCCTTGAGACGGGAGAGCCCTACGTCCCTGTAATTCCTGTTTCGAGCATATGAAAACATCTTGGATGCTCAGTTACACAGAAAGGTAGGAAAAGGGAAAAACAGGGTAACTGGCAAAATTAAGGCAGGGCATTTGCACAAAGGGCTAGATTATCTACTGCAGAACTGAACGTGCTCCCCCCTTCTGTGCTTTTCCTTCTTTGAGTAACGCTGCTTCTGCAGCACTGTTTGTGATCCTTTTTCCTGTTTGTACTGGTAGGCCTTTCAAACCGGGAGGGGCAACACTGGGATGCAAGGCATTCACCAGGGTAACTGCTGCTCTTCTCAGTGAAGCCGCAAGGAAACGAGTGGCACCAGCATCCCCCCGCTGCTGTCTGAGGTGCTATCAGATGCATTGCCCTTAGCAGCGCTGGATTTTATGTACAGCTGTACGGATAGTTGGAGAAGTTACCATGACATCAAACCACCCCCTCCCCTCCATTTCACTACATGGCATCGACATCTCCCTTCGAGGTGAAAACAGATGAAGCAACAAATACAGCATGAAATAAGCCTGGACATACCCCTGCTCCACCTGGAGCTCAGCCATCGGCTTCGCTGGAGCAGGGACAGGCCCTTTACCTGCACCAAGATCAATATAACTTTGAACAAAACCAGAAGAATATCTCTACGCATACCTTACGGTTGAAGTCCGGCCAATTAAACTCTCAAAACAGTAATGCTGTCGAGACATCCAGCTGCTAAATGAGGTGCGGGCAAAAGATTTTGCTTAATTTCTGAGAATGAGAAAATATTTGCTAAAAACTACCACACTCTAAATTCTGCTGCTATTTCACCTCGAAAGCATTAAGTCTCCAAAAGCTGACTGCTGAAGGAATGCAGTTTTCCTTCTTGAAGCCAAGGGCACATTTAGACTCTACATTAAAATGACCATAAATAATATAGTGACTGCACGTGTCAAGTTAATATTAAAAACAGGGGCTGCGTGATGCATACCAAGCAGCGACGCTCTCCGTCTACGTAACAAAATACCGGCGGGTTTCACCCCGGGCAATTCACCCCACTTGTTTCGGGAGGGGAGTGCAGGAAGACCCTCTCCTGAAAAGGACCATGTCACGCCGAGCGCACGCGGCCGGCCGGCTGCCGGGGCTGCTGCTGAACGGAACCGGCCCTC
>NW_009235343.1:0-39243 GCF_000690835.1 Fulmarus glacialis
GGGGGGAGGATGCTATATTGTGTCCAAGGTTGTCCTAAACTGTTATACTGAAAAGCATCAAATGTTTCTGGTAACAAATTTATTTAAAATACTTTTTTCTTGGTACATCCCATTGGTTAAAACAAGAATACTATGTTTATATTGGCAGCCTTTAGTAGTAATAAACTTATTTTAATGAGTCTTTCACTATGTAAACAGAACATTGAATGTAGTGCTCAGTTCCGAAGCCATACCTACTGTGCATGAAGCTTTTGCTGCTACAGTAGTGAAACGTCAAAGCACTCCCCGTATTGCCAACAGCAGTGCATCTTCACAGCCAGCGACATTTAAGCTTGTTTAGTGGAGGTGAAGCATCACTTGTATCCTTATTTTGGAACATTATATTAATTACCTGTTAACAAAGTTTTAAGACTGTATGCTTAAAACAATTTGGCCACCCCCTAATGTGCAGAGGCTCTATATTTGGAAGATTGTGATTCTGTGAATTTTGTCCAAATTTCACTAGGTTGGGTAGTCTCAATCAGTAACAGCTGCTTATGTGGTGTGGACTTAGCTTTTTCTTTTTTTCTGTGTTCATCTGCTACGGTTACAGCTATTGAGAGAGGGGACTTTTTTTTTCCTTCTATGAAATATGCAGTTTAGTTGTTTTGTTTCCCATGAAGGGATTCATCGGCTTGTGAAACATCCCTCCTGTTCAGTCTCTGCTTCAGTTGTTGTAGGATCTGGAAGGTGATAGACATGAGAAGAAAAACAGCCTGGGTGCCACATACAAGTGGTTTTTCATTATCCCTGTCTTTTGTTAATTTGATGCAGAATGACTTACCTAAGTCAAATCCCTTGCAAACAGTCACCAGTCACATACTTTGTGTTTTCTGTGAGCCCAGATGGAGACTACTGGGTTTTGATGTTAGTGTGCAGCATTGCTACTTTAATGCCTTAGTGATATCATCGTTCATTTTTGTTAGTAGGATGGTGGTGTTCAGACGGTACAGGCAGAGGGGTAAATAAAAAGGATGGCGTGCAGGAGGGTCTGAACCCTAATCTAGTGCTGGCACTGGATGTCATCAGCCAAATCGTTCTTCGTTTCCAGCTATATGAAATGGAAATGATGAAGCTTTTTTTTTTTTTTAAACCTTTACTGGAGAAGAATTTAATATTTAGAATGAACTTATGTGATATAAAAAAGGTGATCACGAGGAAACTTTATGTCAAAGTGTTTAATTCTGAACCTTGAGAATTCAGATAACTGAGTGGTTGCTTTATTGCCTCTTGGCTGTTCTAAATCATGGGTACTGATTTTATTAGTCTGTATTTAAAGTACAGAATAACAGGATCCTGCATAAAGCAGGATAAAGTTTGGGTGACTCATCCAAACACAAGAATTTTTTTATACTTTTCTTCAGGAGGAAATGAAGAGGAGGTCACATACAGACATGAAAGAAGGTTTGAACCACAATGAAAGAAGAAAAGCTGATCTTTACTAAATATACTTTTTATTCTTTTTTTTTTTAATCTCAAAACAAATAATGTTGACTGTTACTATTGCCAAATAAATAAATAACTAGAAGGAAAAAATGCTGAACTTTCACACTTTCTTCCGAATGGTATTTAAAGTTCAACTAAAATCTTGATTACTATTTAAAGGCTGTAATGCATCATTGTTCTTTGTCCATGTCTGTCACTGCTATTATAGGTAGTTGCCCAAAGTCTGTAGCTTAGTTGTTGATTAAATATCAAACATCGCTCTCTCAACAGCGTAGATTTTAGTATGGTATAGATATAGAGAAATACTCTCGGGTGTTCCTTGGAAATTACTTTTTATTGAATGAGCTGTGAATTTGGAAAACAGTCTACTTTTGTTTGTTGCTACTGTACAGCTTGACCCTCTGTATTTTTCTTTTGTTCAAAATGAAGAGTGCTGCATTGATAAATTCGCTGTAGTGTGTATGTACGTGTCTTTGAAAAGATTATGCTCTAAAAACTGTATAAGCACAGGTTTTGGTCGAGGGGTATACCAATCATTTGGCTTGCCTATCCTATGAAAATGTTCTATTTCATACGGAAACTAGTTTTAAACTGGTTTTCCTTGTGGTTTCTGAAACTGGTTTGTTCTGGTCTCCATTTTCAGTTTAGCGCTGATTATGTTGAGTGCAAGATTAGGGAAACAAGCCTTGTCGTTTGTTGCATGTATAGGACACAGGTTTTTATTTGTAAATGGCTTTTAGCACCATCTGGCATACAGGGAAGTGTATGTTGTGGTAGACTTCTAACGTGCAGCTAAAGTCATTTGGAACAAGCTGTAGTAAGTAGATATAAGATGTTAGGGGTTACTTAATATTGTTTCTGCCCCTTCTTACACAATTTTATAACCGTGCTTGACTTCTGAATGCTTTTTTGGTGGAATTTTTAAACTTTTGTGATAGAACAACCATGAAGTCTCTTGCCTTAGGAATAGAATTGTTCCCTCTAATAGTGCAAGGAAATGGAGAAGAGGAGGAAATAATACCATGTTGGAAGCTGTTGGTTTAGTGAATAATTAATACCTTTCTAATGCCAGCTGTATGCGCGCACGATCTGTTTCCGTTAGTGAACATTTCAGGACCTCTTCCTCCAACAGTAAAAGTCAGCCCACTTAGGCATTAAGCCATAGTTTTTATTTCTTGGCCTATTCAATTTAATGACCTCTTTAGGGTGTATAAGCCTGGATTGTAAAGTACTCCCCCCTTTTTTTTTTTATTCTTCCATTTGAAAAGTGACTGAAAACAACTACTTGAATTACTCATGTGGCAAGGAGGTGCTGACAGTTTATTATTGTATTGCATCTACTGCTATTAATTTAAACATTATTCTATGTTTAATTTTTTCTCTGTGAGTACAAAGTAGTTAGTAATTTTGTTAAACTTAAGAGTTGCATCCATGCTGGTATTATAAGCACCTAAGCTATAGATCTGATAGGGAAAGCTAAAATTAACTGTGTTTTCAAGATAAAAAAGTATTCCTGTTACTAAATCGTAAAGTTTTGTAAAGCCCTGTTTTTTTAATTGCTGTCAAGTTCATTGTTCAGTATTACTGTGAATAAATTCAGCTATATGAAATGTGCTTCGTTTTTGTTTTATTTTTTATTTATTTTCCTTAATCTCCATCCCTATGGGTTTCCCCACTGTTCATCTCCCGAAAATTGAAGGGCTTGTCTTGGCTCTGGAAATGGTGGCATTTATGCCAGTGAGGGTGGGGAGCAGCAGAACTATAGTTGTCAAAATTCTGGTGGCAAAACCTGAATGTAGCAGCAAATAAGGTAGCAGAAACACTGTTGTATGTGCACATAGTGTTTGTTCTGTTTTGGGAATATTTTAAGCTTGAATTAGAAGATAAATATATAAGAAATAATAAGTATACTAATAGAAGCTGCATCTCCTGAAAAATACTGTGCTGTCAAATCCTTTTAATTGTAGCTATCCAGCTAGTTCTCTGTTTTGAAAATAATTTCTAACTGTTAAGATTATGAAGAAAACCTCTAAATATGGACAGTATGATGAAGAATGGTTCGTACTTGTAGAAGCTTGAAACAGTAGCACTATGAGGTGTGAATCACTTCATCTATTTTAATGGTTGGCTGCCTCTGAAGAAAGGCAATTTAAGTGTCAAAATAAACTATTTCAGTGCTCTTCATTTTTTTAGAAGAACTACCAGTATTCTTTCCCATGTGTGCCCTGCAGTGTTTCTCAAGTGCCAGAAGTCCCAACTGTCCCCCTCTCTACCTGTCAAAACATTTTTGCCAAAATTTAGCATATTAAAAATGGAAAATATAACTTTGAAACAAATTCTGTAAAGTATGACAGTGTTCGTTATTAAAAAACTCCTAGATTTATTTTATATTACTCTATTGCAGGACTTACTTGACTGAATCAGAAAGCCAGAGACAATGTTGAGCCAAACTGTAGAGTTTATTTTAAGTTTTTTATACAGTATGGTGTGTTTTGGTTAGACTATATTGCTGAAAGTGTGTTTGGTAATACAGTATTGATTTTTAGAAATCACATTGTCTAAATTTATGAGGAAAGATGCACAGTGTGTCTTTCAGACTTAGATGTAAATTGGTGAAGTTTCAGTATAGTTGCAATCCAAGTACTTCTTTATTAAATCAAAACCAAGCAACGTACAAGGAAGTTATTTCTGTTTATCAACATGGTACACCAAATGGATGCTGAATCTGAGGGGGGAGAGGAATGGCATTGTGTGTAAGCTGTTTTGAGTTTTTGTAATATGTAGAAAGCAGGATTGAAGAAAAGTCTTATACACATTTTATTCCAAGGCAAAACTTTTTCGTTTCTAGAGCATAAATATCAGAAGAGGCTACCATGTGATTGGACTCCTTTCTTGGCTTATGGGAATTGATCTTGGTTTTATACACTGAGTAATTTTCTGGATTGCGGAATTGGTATTGTTTTTACAGCCATCATGTCTTGATTTATTTTCTAATGTATGAAATCTTATCACTGTTGGGTTAGCTGTCCTCTAAAATGGAAAGGAGGAGGCGGGGAAGAAACGAAAGTACTTGATGCTATAATATCGTAGGGTCACTGATGCTGAAAGTATGTACAGATTGAGAGAGGATCATAACTTTTTTTTCTTTGTGTTTGCACGCGAAATAGTCGTGAAAGTAAAATATCACTGTAATCTGTAAGTCTGTATCTATAACAGTAAACCAGACAGTGTTGGGGTCCTGCCATGCTCTAGCTAGCATGGCCCTGTCACTAGCGTTAAGTTCTTAGCCTGCAGTTGTCCAAAAGCGTGCCATGGTTGCAGCATGGGCCATGGAGGTCTCACACAGGGACTCGCGTGCTGCTGTTGTTTCACTTGCTGCTACAAACGTGGTCTTGGAAACCATCATTCACTCTGAGCATTGGAAAGGTTCATTTTAAGCGTAAATTGCTGATTATTCTTCTGATTTTGACTTAATTACTAGATTAGACACAGTGTGACAGAACAGGCTAAGAAATATTGTGGTGAAATTCACTACTACCATTCTTTCAATAGAGCAAGAGGTAGTAAAGTAGAAGCAAGAGTTTTTTTCATCTAAAATAATGCAACTCCAATTATCTGGTCTTACTCCTATGTTCACTTTCTGAAAATGCTGGTCAGTGAGTAAATGGACGTAGCCCTATTCCATAACCAATTTTTTGCGTGTTTGAACTCTGTTGGACAGTGAGGTGTGTACAGCTAAGTTGTATGCAGATTTCCCATGAAGGGTAGCAAGGAACAACAATAAACCAGAGTTAGTTAGGGACACAACTTTGTCTGGAATGGCCTGAAACATTAGGGTCATGCTCTTAACCTAAATGATGTACGGTGAAGCTGACAAACTGTTTTTTGTTGATGTAAGGACTTTGTTTCCCCAGATTTAAATGCTGCTTTAGTAGACAGCTAGCAATAGTCTCTGCTTGCTGTAAGGTAGTGCCACACTGGCGTGGCTGTCCTGTTTCTAGTTACCTCATGGGTCTGTGCTCCGTACTCGTGTATATACATATAGGATGTGTGCCGCAATACTCTTACAAGAGACGTATCTAAATTTTCTTCTCCCCCACAACATTTAGCCAAGTGCATACACCTCTTCTGACCCTAGTGATCTTTATGCACAGGAGTTTTTTCTTCAAATGTAAAAAATTTGATTCCTCGAGGAAGCAACTGATTCGGATAGTTCTTGTGGGAATTGATCTGCTCAGATCTAATGGAAAAGCGAGATAGTATTTGCCTATCAGAATCGCTTGTTGCCAAAGCTTAAGGAAATTTTAGGAAACATCAAGATATTATCTATGGGAAAACTGTTTTCCACTTCTGGAACCATGATGAACTTGAAATTTATTTTCTGTTTTGCTTTGTTTTCCCAAGTAACTTGGGATATTCACTTAGCCCTGAATTTCTTGCCATATTTTTGTTTCACAATCATGTTTTTTTATTCTTTGTATTCCAAAGACAAATTTGCACAGAAAGGGGAAACTGATCATGTTGGAAAAAACACAAACTAACTAAACTCAAAAATATTCTTCCATTTTAAAATTTCTTTTAGCTACCATAATCTCAGCTGATATTTTTAATATCAGTATGTAAGCAAATTCTGACAGAATTGTAAATTCAGCTGTCTCATTAACAGCAGGCATGCATGTCTTCTGTTAAATGACATGGTGATTAAGGCAACAGTTCATTGCCCAAATGTATGAAGATAATACCACTACCTTGTAAAGCTATTATGTATTGGAAGAAAATTTTTATACCTGGTTTAAGTTTTACAGTACCTAGGAGTCTTTCCTTGTAATAGCTTTATCTTGAAAAGATTGTGAAATAG
Source organism: Fulmarus glacialis (assembly GCF_000690835.1). Classification (NCBI taxonomy): domain Eukaryota; kingdom Metazoa; phylum Chordata; class Aves; order Procellariiformes; family Procellariidae; genus Fulmarus; species Fulmarus glacialis. The sequence goes on from NW_009235343.1 coordinate 6,344, forward strand.
TCCTACAATTCTGAAGATACAAGGTACTTAATTGTCAGATTGAGACCAAAGTTCCTGAGGATGTGGGTTCCTTTGTGAAGATCTCTATCAGCCGTAGACAAAGACCTTTAGAATGTCTTTCTGTCTTTTCAGATAAGCTCTGTCGTCATCCGTTTAAGATCCATGAGTATTCAGGGGATTAGGGAAACCTTAAAATGCTGTAGGATGCAGTATCTGTTTCTGAATGACTTCCAGAAGCAGAAAGAGATGAGATTTTGCAGACACGAGCTTACTAAATAGACAAGTATGGTCCTTGGGTGAGACAACTCTGGTCTGCAACCAGAAAGTAAAGTGGAAGTAAATACAGCAGTAATTAAGACTAGCCTAGCTATTTTCAGGTAGTCTATAATGTTGTGAAGGAAGGAAGATACAACAAAGAAGGTATCCCTTTTATTTTTAAAAAGGTGGGCACAGCAGAGGACAGACATGCATTCTCAGTGGTATGTATGTGCAAAAATTATTATTAACGGAGCTAACTTGGCTTTTCTGCCTTAGTAGTGGCACATTTAGAAGAGGAATAAACATGATGGTCTTGACAACTGAAACAAGGTTTTCTGCGTTATTCTCTAGTAGACTAGATTTTAATTTAAAAAAAAAAGGTGTGTATATTTTTGTATTTATTTAAGGGCTTCAGTCATTAAGGATAGTCACAATCAAGTTTTTATATATTTAACAAAAATATACTTATCTTGCAAGAGTTTGTAAAATGAACCGATAAACTTGTATACCGTTGGAGGGAGAAACCAAGCAGCTTTTAATATTAGAAAAATAAATTTTCAGAAATCTGAAGAACGTAGAAGTTTCACAGTATGGGAAACTGACCCTGAGTGATCTCAGAAGCTTTTTAACGTGTGTCTTTCTCCCTTAGTTATATGGATCCATTTAAAAACAAATGGCTAACAGAGTTCCACAAATACTTTCACTATCAGTTAAAGCTCCACCTGCTTCCATGGGGCACCACCTTGATGGTGACACAAATGTTTGTGCTGGTGTGTTGTGACTTGAGTAACCTAATCTGCATTAAAACTAACCTGAATCATTTTCCCAGTTAATCCTGGCAGATTTGCAGAACACAATGGTAACTACCACTATGACATTTAAAAAAAAACCAAAACAACCCACAATTTTAAACCTGTCCAAAACAAACTGAAAAATCCACAGTGTATCTCCTTTTCTCAAAGGACTAGGTTTCAAATGAATGGTGTGTTTATTAATTAAAATATGCAGCTTACTTTTTTTGAATGCAGGCTATCACCTGTGTGTCCTACCACAATGTTGGTAATGAAACTTTGAAGGGAGCATTGGGACAAGAACAAAGCTCCGAGTGCTGCTGTGCAAATACTGTAGCTACTTTCAAAATTGCAGAGAACTTCAATTCAGCTAGAATCTGCTCATATAAACTTAGAAGAAAAGAGAATTAGAACAAAAGAGTGAAACAAGTTCTGCTATCACATTTAGACCTATGGAATAAATGGGGTAATAGCACACTGTCTTACTAGCCTATGTACAGAGAAAATTGTAGAAACTGGAAAGGTTTATTTTTTTTAAAGAAACTTGTAAAAGGCCAATTCCTATTAGTACTTGTCTGCATTTGAATTTAGGTAACTTAAACCTATTTTTTGTACTGTAGTCTGTTGCTTTAATCTGTTGTTTCTTCCCCTCTGTTTTAGGAAAAAATCAGAATTGTGTGTGTAAACAAGCTTGTTTTAAAGATGAATACTGGCTCATATTTTCTGCTGAAAATAGCTGAAAATAGTGGAATCCATCAACATACGAAATGCCAAAATGACTAATTTGAGGTCTTAGCTGCCAGTTCAATTGGAAGTTGTTCTTAGTGCCATGTTACTACTGCTCCATCTCTAATACGTATGTTATGTTACACTGGCACAAAGCAGACTGGTACCAGTGCAGCCTGCTTTGATACCTGACTGGATTAAATTATAGAAATACTAGTTTGACCTTACATTTATGCAGTGTTTTCTGATTTCATATTCTCACATCAGGGCAACAACATCAGCTACATCAGTAGTGCTATATTGAGTCAAGATTGTTTAAGTTTAAAGAAGAAAAGGGGTTACTTCTAGATTGTTAATGGAGAGGTGGGTATGTTTATCACAGATAAAACTATTCTGAAGGTTCCACAGAAAATAAAAGTTTAATTTTACAGTTGATAAAAGAAAAAAGTATTTTTAATGATGGATACAATTTACAAATTATTAAGAAAATAGCTGATTATTGATGTAGACTGTCTTTTTCAGTACTGATGACAGAAGTCTTTCAGAATCACAGAAGTGTTTGGCTTGGAAGGGACCTTCAAAGGTCATCTAGTCCAACGCTCCTGCCATGGGCAGGGACATTGTCCACTAGATCAGGTTGCTCAAAGCCCCGTCCAACCTGACCTTGAACACTTCCAGGGATGGGGCATGCCCAACCTCCCTGGGCAACCTGTTCCAGTGTCTCACCACCCTCATGGTAAAAAATTTCTCCTTACGTCCAATCTAAATGTATTCTCTTCCCATTTAAAAATGTTACCCCTTGTCTTGTCACTACGGGCACTGGTAAAAAGTCTCTCTAAGTCTTTCTTATAAGGCCCCTTTAGGTACTGAAAGGCTGCAATAAGGTCTTCCTGGAGCCTTCTCTCCTCCAGGCGGAACAACCCCAACTCTCTCAGCCTTTCTTCACAGGAGAGGTGTTCCATCCCCATGGTCATTTTCGTGGCCCTCCTCTGGACCCGCTCCAACAGATCCATGTCTTTCCTGTGCTGAGGGCCCCAGAGCTGGACGCAGGACTCCAGGTGGGGTCTCACCAGAGCAGAGTAGAGGGGCAGAATCATCTCCCTTGACCTGCTGGCCACGCTGCTTTTGATGCAGCCCAGGACACAGTTGGCCTGCTGGGCTGCGAGTGCACATTGCTGGCTCATGTCCAGCTTTTCATCCACCAGTACCCCCCTGTCCTTCTCGGCAGGGCTGCTCTCAATCCCTTCGTCCCCCAACCTGTATTGATACTGGGGCTTGCCCCGACCCAGGTGCAGGACCTTGCACTTGGCCCTGTTGAACTTCACAAGCTTCACGTGAGAGAATAGGCCAATAGTTTACTGGAGTTGCAACTGGAATTGGTATTCTTCATTCTTTGTCTGAAAATCTTATAAAGCTATGTCAAATATGCTTTATGGAGGGAATAAACACTTTCAGTGTCACCACAGTCAGTTTTATGTTCAGTGTGTTTCCTATTTGTAGCCTGATATTAAGCAATTCAAAGCCCTGTTTTGGTAACAAAACAGTTTGAGGGTGGTACAAAAATACTTTTTCACTTTTAGAGTGTAGGAACTGTGATGGGATCACTTTCTGTAGATACCAGATCTCTTGGTCAGATATGCTAAAGGAAATTTTCTTAGAGAGAAGTATGTATCCCAGGGGATGGTATTAGTCAGTTATTTTCATAAAAGTTCCTTTTTTGACAACATTAATGTGAAAAATCAAATACAGCAAATCCAAAATCTGTATTGTTATACTGTGCATTTATTATTTATTCATAAAAAAAGTGAAAAGAATTTCTCTGTCACAGTGGGGAGTTTCTTCGGGTGTTTGTATGTTCTCTCGTGTCTTTCTTTTATTATAAATTCCCTTCCCCAAGATAAACAGATTAGATAGCTAGACTAGGATATTTTTTTTTATTATTCATGAAAGTGAAATGGATCCTAGATAGATGGATTCTTGGAAGTCTTTTGAAAGGCACTTTTGGGGGGGGGGGGGAGGGTGTTTTTCAGAAATACTATTAGGGTGCAGTTTTACAAGCACTTACATGCATGTTTAGCTTAAAACATTTAATAGATGCAATTAAGTGGGTAGGACTACTTATGGGCCCTGAATTAGGGATGAGGTTGTTTTAGTCCAGAGGACTGTGAATTTGGTGAGTGTCGCCAGTGACTGTGTAATTTTCTTTTTTGGTCATCTGTTTGATATGTAAGATACTTGTTGCACCCACTTCATTTTAATCTTTCTTCTCATCTTAGAGCAACATGGAGCCATTTCAGTTGAGACTAACAAATGAAGTCTATTTCCCAATAAAAGTATGTTTTGTTTAAATGAATTCCTGACATCTTAGACTTAATGTTTGAACATGTGTTCTGTTAGCATGTAGTTCTATGAGCTTAGTCATTACTGCTTTGAAGCCAAACAGTTTACCTTATGTGAAATTCAGTAATACATTCAGTAATTTAGTAATACATTCAACTTACTTCCATGGAATACCACCCCTTCTTTCTCAGGTATTTCACTGTATTTTTGGAGTGAGTTTTGTATGCCTTATGGAGAAATAATTGGAGGAAGAGGAAAGGGCAGACGTCCTGGGCCCAGTGATGATTTTTTTTTTTTTTTTTCCCAGACTCCAGATGTTTTGTTCTGTTACTAGAATAGCTGAGTGAAATTTGAATTGGAATGTGACTGGAGTATTTGCAACTGTGCCACTGTGATGAAAATCACAGAATTAAAATTACTGATTTATCACATCTTTAGATATGAACAGGTTGATATTATATTACTATTGATATTTTATTATTTTTCTTAAAGGGTTGTATTTTAAAGACATTGAACGTTTTCCATGGTACTGTCAGCTTTTCTTTGACATCCTTGAGCTACAGTGTGTCATGTTATGCATGTATGTATGTGTACTTGGAAGTTAATATTTCTTTATATTATTGAAAGTGAATTTTGGCCAGAGATTTGTTTCTTGTGCATGACTTGAGTAGTTACAAAAATGTGTTACTTTTCATATCCCCTATGATTATTTAAGTAATTGTTTATTTTCTGAGTTACTCATCCACTTTGACAAATATGAATATGTAACACTGGAAATAATAATAAAAAACATTTTTCAGTGTTTTTAGTGAGGAAATACATACGTTACCTGTCTTTTCTTTCCTCTGAGCTTTTCAATAAGTTTAATCAGGTGATATTGGCTGACAGATGTTTTGTCCTGTTCATCTCATTTTGCCAAGCATTTAGTGAAAATTACTTCAATTTTATATATAGTTTGCTCGTCTTATTGAGAGCTGCACTACCTTTATTAGGCTACTCTTTGAAAAGCAATTTAAACCCAAACTGTCAAATAATAACCAGCTATTACCTCTTCTTCTCCCCTTTCTCTCCATACACCCAGAGGCCATCTTTAAAGAATAACTGTATTTTAAAATTTTGAGATAGAATCATAGTACTGCTTAATTTATAAGTAATTGTGGTAACTGCTAACCTCTTTATTGTATGTAGGAGAAACTTTCTGCAACAAACTTTTTGAATGTTGTTGAAGGAACATACGTCAGTGTTATGAAACGCATTTTAAAAATGAGCTCGACCTAAGTGAAGTCTGTCTCAGACTTGTGGGGCTGGCTGCCCTCAGAGCTCCTGCAAGTCTCTTTGTCTTTCGAGTTTGGGGAATTGTATTCACTTTTCCATAAGCTGTTATGCTGGCTTCCTCAACTATGATATTTGGAGACAAATCTTGTAGCAAATAAGCAACGTCTGACTAGGAAATGCACCTTGCACTGGAGAAGTTGTTGAGCTTTTCTGTGATTCTTAATTTGTGTGGAATTTCATTCCCTGGTTTTGGACCAGTCCCTCAAAAGCTCAGGCTTCTAGATAGAGATGGTAAAACTCACCTCTATTGTAGAAAGCCTCTTTGCTCAGGAGGAATGTAGTTATAGACGAGGATCTTCAGGTGGGAGATTTCACTGGTGTCTTGATACTGTAAGGTAAAGTTCATGAACACAGTGTTTCTCAAGGAGTGCTAAGATCAGTCTTCAAAGTCTAAATCAACCGCAGGAGCCAAAGGCAAATGTATTGAGAGGGCTAGTCTGGCTGTGGAGGAATACTGCAGTGTTTTGTACAGCAGGACTAGGCTCCAGAAGTCTTCACGTCCATAAAATTGTATGGCAGTACTCCAGCCAAGATTTAGGTAAGTGAATAACAAAGGCTTATCTGCAGAATGGGATAGGAAATTGAGGAGGAAAAGTGTCGTTTGGATTTTTGCACGGTGTTTTTTTTTTGAGGGGTGGGGAAGGAAGAGATTTTCAAGTTGACAGCGCAGATACATGAAACCCAGGATAAACATTCTTTCAAACTACTTAATATAAATCCAAACAACACTTTCATGAGAGGGGTCACGACCATTGTCTTAAATAGAATGAGAAAGAAAAATTGTTTGAAGAGGTGAAGTGATGTTACCATTTGTCGGTAGAGGATGGGTCAATTTAAAATAGAATTATTTAAATGACAGTAGTTCATGATTAATCTTATCCCAAAATATATACTTATTAATACAGCTGCGCGTGTTAATTTACAGTGGAATGTGACCCTTGTGCAATAGATAAATATGACTTTCTTACAAATTACCTTTCTCTTTTTCACTGTCTCTAAATTTTCTGCTCCATTTCCTAAGCAAAAGGATGTACTATATTCATGTTTGAATAGTTTTATATTTAATTATATAAATCCTCACTATTTTGACATTTTGCCTTTTTTTTTTTGTTTGTTTTTGTTTGTCAGGAAATGAAGGATGAACTTACTGGATGACTCTCTAAAATACTTAGGCAGTATTTTGTTCTTGAGGCGTCTATCTGTCCACTTGGATGTGAACCATAACTCAGCGAAATGCAAAACATTTTCTATGGATAAACTAATAGCTATTGATAGTATGCTTAGCATATTTCTCTTAGAGTTATGAAAAACATTTTCTGTGCTTAAAACAGACTGATTAGTATGACGAGAAACAATTAGTTCTGAAGACTCGATACATCTTGTTATTGAAGTTGTATTGATAGAATAAAAGAAACAAGTTCTTTCTAGGTTTTGGGTTTGGTGTTTTTTTGTTTGTTTGGGTTTGGTTTTTGTTTTTTGTGGTTTTTTTTTTTTCCTCCCATCTCAGTTTTTCAAGTTTGAATGAAATTACATTTTCTCAGGAGTAATTCCCTGTGCATCTGACTGATCTGTCTTGGTTGATGTATTGTTTCTGCTGCCTTTCCACTGATTATTTTACTTATCCGACTCTGTAGTGAGCAGGTTTAAGGAGCTAAATGGCCAAAAATGAAAACTGCAAAAGACCTGTCCAGTTTAGCTCCCTAAACTGGCTTGCTCAGGGTGAGAAAGGCATTGCTGCTGAGTCAAAGGAGGGGTGGGGATTTTTGTTTAGGGGACGGGGAGACTGGTTTAGACTGTCCTGGAACTTCATCCTCAGACCTTGAATAGATCACTGCTGTATGCAAACAAATGCTGCTTGGCTGGTTAATCTGCAGCCCTGAAAATTACTGTGGGTTGCTATAATTGATTTACTCATTGTTAGATGCCTGCAACACACAGTTTTGGAAGCAAATGATAATGTTAACCTGCTTTCGAAGTTTGTTTTGAGAAGACTCAGGTGGAGTAAGTGCTTGAGACATCCATCTTAACTGCTGTGGATATCACATCTCACTTAACTATAGCATAGGGTTGAGCTTCCGATTTCTCTTCCATATAATGATAATTACTTTATATGAAAGTTATCAGAATTGGTCAGTCTTAATGAAAAGTACAATCTGTTCACTAAATTCCATTTCAGAACCCCTCCCAAAGAACTACTTTTGATCATTTTTCTTCAGTGAATTAAAACAAAGCAATTACCAACATATTTTACAATTTCAACATTTTCAAATTTGTTATTTGTGCAAGTCCTTCAAGCTTTGTTAAAAGACATAGCAAATAACTACTTCATTATGTATTCCAGAAGTCAGATTCATTTACTACAATTTCTAGGCTTTTTCTCATTCTACTTTTACCAGAATCTTATTTAAATGATTTTAATAGACTATAATATGTTTAGGCATGTCACAAATTTATTAACTTTATTTTTTAAAACTTGCCTTTTAAAGTAACTTTTATACATTGTGTATAGTTAATGTGTGCAGTATCTGTTACGATTTGTTTGTATAAGCCAGATATTTTGAGATGCTGAGACCTGGAGGTAGGCGATGTAGGAGGGATAGAGTGCACAGATTTTATTTATAAATCTCTTAGGTGCATTATTGCTAATGGGAGACTGTCATGTTAGGGAAGGAATGTATAAGAGGGGAGAGCTTGTATTAATATTCTCATTTACATAACCTTTTTAATGAAATGGCTTAATTGGCTGAAGGCCGTATCTTCTTAAAGAGGTGAAATGACATCACACAGCTAAAACTTAAAGATTGGAAAGACTTCTGTGTTAAAATATGAACTGCATTCCAAGAAATTATGGAAAATAAATATTACGAATGTAAAGCTGCAACTTCATATGGCCACCCAGGCGCTCTGTCGATGTTGGTGTTCTAAAACCGCAGCGGTTTATGCAGTGATGTGCGTCTCCTTAGGAGACGGTGCCAGGCCAGACCCTCTTTTGCTCCCCAGTCAAGTTTTTGAAGTGCTCTTAAATAACATTTCTATCAAACAATTGCTAGTTTACTGACAGCATTTTTCACTTACGTTGAGTACTTCCATTGAATTTCACTGTGTAGTGTTGCTTACTCAAAAATTCTCTTTGAAGCATATGGAAGTTAAATGCTTATAATAAAGCTATAACTTAACAAACTGTGTGGTAGATGTAGTACTTTCACAGAAAATGCTAAGATAGTATCATTCCAGGCAACAGACCTCCAGAACCTCTTTCTAAATGGTTATTAATAGTAGTTAGTTAGAATTTCTCTGCTTTTGCGAAGTTGGGATTGTGCTGTTATTTATCTGTGAAATAGGCTTGGCTATTGTTTTCTGCCATTGAGTACACTAAAAAAAGAAAAACCTTCAGAGAGCAATCTAAAGAAGGCACTAAGTTCAAGGAAAACCTCCTGGTGTCCTCCCCACCGGGAGGAGGTGCGGAGGTGTTCCCCCCAGATGTACGTGCATCTAGGGGAAAAAAGAACGGCTGAACTGTTGTAATGTAAAGGGAAGAATTCCAAAAATTGTTACAAGCTTGACTTTCCTAAAAAAGTCCCCAATCTTCAAAAGTTTGTGGTCTTTTCAATCTGAATGTTTGACAAGGTCTTTTACTGCATGATCTGATGAGAAGAGCAGCATGCATTGTTAATACGCAGACCTGTCCACATGCAATGAAGAAAAAAAACGGTTGTAGGAAAAAATGACATGGCAACCTGGGTTGTGTAGATAAGATGACTTTAAAAAGCTGTAAATGTGCTGGCTGGCTAAGACATTGCAACTCTGAAGAAGACATATGTCCATGGTCACACATGTCATATTAAGATCAGTTAATGACAAATTATGGAAATAATACAAGATCAGTTTTGAGAGAATGAAATTTTGTCTGGGGATCAAGCTGAGATGGAGCTATAGCAAGAAAGAAACCCCAAGAAGAAAAAAGCAGGACAGAAGAGGAACACATGAACATAGCTTTGTTAAATAGCTACTTCAGACATTGTATTACTGGCACAGTTAAAGCACCACTTTTTGAAAAGCCTTAAATACTAAAGTAAGACAGTTCCGCTGACTTCAGTAGAAATAAAGTGAATCTTGACTGAAGGGCCTTATTGCAGCATGAAGTAGTAAGAAACTTTTAGATTTTCTTCCTTATTTCTGTAGCAGAAAGAGCTGGTGCAACTTGGTTTGCAAGTGGAAGTTGCAAAAGCACTTCTCTCATTTTCATGCCCGCTGCACAGAATAGCTTACCTCTGCATTTACAGGGACAGTACTTCATGTTCCTCTGAGTTGCCCAAAAAATCACAGCATAAATTTCCATTGATCTTCATGCTTCTATCTTACTTTAAAATGTGCATTCAGTCCATTTCTGTCCAGGGAAGGACCTAGATCTTTTAGTGGGACATGAGGTGCCAGCAGGAGGGTTGTGCAGCTGGGAGGCAGCTGTCTCGTAGGGCTTTCGGAGAGGTTGTTGAAGGTCTCTGAATGCTTCCTTGTTTTTGACTTGGTGAGAAAATTTAAAAGGAGGGGGTTGGTTTACTAAGATCATGGCTAGTTGGAAGAATATGCTTAATTACAGCGTGCTATAATCGTGTAGTCAGTCAGAAAGTGAGTTTGCATAGAGCGTTGTGATTTACATTGTCACAGTTACACCGAGTGTAGCTTCGCTTTTTTCTATTGCGAATGCAGAGTTTAACAAATGTGTGATATCATGGTTCGAGTTTTGAGTTTGACATATGCATAGTTTGGATAAATTACAAGTCACTGTAATGTTAAAAATTCCTGCTTTTCACACAAACATTCACACAGTAGCTCATGCAGATGGCTATGTATTATGTAGCACCTTCTGAAATTTGAGGCATATCAGGAAATTAAATAATTTTCCCATCTAATCATGTATTTACTAGAGGATAGTATTTGAGCAGCTGCTCATAGGGGTGGGCAGGTGCCCTGTTACGCTTTTGTTCCACTACTTCCTGTAGTGAGTGGAAGATACTTTTAAAATGAAGCAAAGTATGATTATAATTTCCTAAACATTTTGAAAGATGAAAACATCATACTGTTAACTTTGCACATACAATCTTAATTGCAGCAACTGAGGGGGTAGAAATTAATATATAGCAAAGCATGGTTGCAGGTTTCCATGTATGTTATAAAGTAAGATTGGATTGCAAATTTATAGGTAGCTTCAGAACTTGGGAGTCTTGTGAAAATGTATTACATAGAATCATTAAGGTTGGAAAAGACCTCCAAGATCATTGAGTCCAACTGTCAACCCAACACCACCATGCCCACTAAACCATGTCCCTAAGCGCCTCATCTACACGTCTTTTAAATACTTCCAGGGATGGTGACTCAACCCTGGGCAGCCTGTTCCAAGGCTTGACCACTCTTTCAGTAAAGAAATATTACCTAATGTCCAATCTAAACTTCCCCTGGAGCAACTTGGGGCCATTTCCTCTCGTCCTATCGCTGGTTACTTGGGAGAAGAGACCAACCCCCACCTCGCTACAACCTCCTTTCAGGTAGTTGTAGAGCGCGATAAGCCTCCTCACAGTTCCCTCAGCTGCTCCTCATAAGACTTGTTCTCTAGACCCTTCACCAGCTTCGTTGCCCTTCTCTGGACACGCTCCAGCACCTCAATGTCCTTCTTGTAGTGAGGGGCCCAAAACTGAACACAGGATTCGAGGTGCGGCCTCACCAGTGCTGAGTACAGGGGCACGATCACCTCCCTCCTCCTGCTGGCCACACTATTTCTGATACAGGCCAGGATTCCGTTGGCCTTCTTGGCCACCTGGGCACCCTGTCTTCTCAGTATGATTTCTACTTACTTATTGCTAATTTTCCCATAGCAGATTTTTTTTCTAGCACATTTTTCTAACTCAAAAAAATGTAAAATTGTACTAGTAAGAGTTTTCGTATTTAAAATATTTCTCCATGACAAAGGGAGTGAGTTAATATCTTCATTAGCATTCTTGTTAATTGAATAGCACAACTGTCGATGTAAAATTAATATGCAAAACAGCACATCCTAGCAAACAACCCTAATTTCTGGTAAACTGCATTTTGGTAAAGAATAATGTTTGTTCAACTAGAATAGAATTCTGTGTCAGAAATAAGGATAAGACTTCTGCTCAGAGGGCAGTGTTGGCTTTCATGTGTAGCTGAAGGACAGTCTCCTAGTTTTGAAAATGGTTGTCTGTGGATTTGGGGATATTTCTTTTTATTCGCCTTTGCATTTTTCAGACAGGCAGATGTTGCCATGAGGTAGAGGGGAGGACCTGGCAAATACTGGCAGGGAAGCAGCTCTGAAGGCTTCTTAGTGGGGGCAGGGGGAAGGGGAATTCTGGTTCTTACTCCTGGACGCTTAAAAGGATGTAAAGCCCGCAGTCCTGAGCACACCTGTAAGCATGGAGGAAGAGGACCCGAGTGGCCGACCCCTGGCTGTGGCCGCGATTCCTGCTCCGCTCTCAGCAATGCGCAGTGCATCGCGTAGCCCTGGCTGGCTGCTGGGGAACAGGGTGCTGCTTCCCGGGTGCTGCTGCCGCGAGGTATGCTTCTGCATAGCCTCAGCTGGCGGGCACGGGAATGGCTGTTGTTTTTGCTAGGAGTGCTTGATAAGGGTAAAGCGATAGATCCCTTTTAAACATGTATTTGGATATGGTGTATTTTGCATATTTGTTTCAAGTTGTTTGAGTTTTTTAAAGCCAAAGAACAATCTGCAAAATTTCAATCGGCAGATGAATTATATAGTAAGAGGGTCAACTTTCATGCACAATTCTGAATGATGGTGGTCCATGAAGATTTTTCCCAAGTTTAAAATAAGTTACAGGTTTTATTACTTTGAAGGATACTATGCTTTCTTGGTTTATTTAAAGTACTTACTATATACAGCATTTAGCACTTTTAACAAATGTATTTATACAACTATGGACAAGGGACACTTCAAATAAGTACAAAGTTTCTAAGTGTTGAGTAGCTCCTGAACTGTAGAAACTCCTGCCAAAGTGGAAATATGCAGGTGGTATAACAGAAAATGATGCTACTAAGCTGCTCTAGTTGCTTTCATTGCATAGGTAGACGTTTTCTCACTAATGGATGATACTGGTAAACATTCGCTTATTTTAATTTATGGCATCTCACAAACTTACCTTTGATCTTGAGGCCATTTGCCTCTCATTCACAGTGTACATTCTGCTGTTCTTGGCTAATAAAGGGGTGGAAATGCAGCCGTTTTGTTAAACTGGTCCTATTTCCCAACAAAGGAAGTTCGTTGCTTACCTGGATGTTGATTTTGCAGCATGGATGAGATATGAGCTGTGACACTGGTAGAGTGAAAATTAGTAAGAGGGAGGAGAAACAAAGTGCATCACTAATCTTGTGTGGTTGCGCACCTACTCCGGGCAGAAGTCTCCGTTAGAAGTCTGCCTGTGTTTCAGGTTACTATGGGAAGTGCAAGTAACAGCTGTTGAGATCATCCACCTTTTCATTTGCAGTGCCGTGATAAGGCTGTGCTGGATGCTGGGCGTAATCTTTGCTGCCGGTATTGCTCTGAAACATAGTCATTGGCATAAAATACAGCTATACAATCTGCGTGGTGGCTGAGTCACTGCTTTGGGTATTTTCAGTGGAGAAGACTTCATTGTCTTGTTGTAAAGTACCTTTCTCTGAGAACTCCGGGCACTTACGGTTCTGAAATCAGGGCTGTCTTCTTGGCAGAAGATAGGACTTTTAAAGTTGGGGTTTTTTTATTTGACCTGTACCCTGTGCAGCCTGTACTGTCTACCTGAAAGGCATCCCATTTGTCTGTGCCCTCGTGTCTGAGATGTTGCCATCCACTCTCTTGCTTTGTAAGCCTATTGGATTGCTTACCCTAGAATCATAGACTCATTTAGGTTGGAAAAGACCCTTAAGATCATCGAGTCCAACTGTTAACCTAACATTACAAAGCAACAAACTTCCATTTCCAGATTATTTATCCCCACATTGTTTCCATGGATGTAATGTGGGCACCCTGGAAACCATTTACAAATAACAAATCATATATTGTGTGATGTACATGTACTGGTGAGTGACCTGAAAGAAATCTATCTTACTGGCTCAACAAGCAACTTTAAGGCACATGTATTTTTCCCTAGCTGAAACTGGGAAGGACTCAGATAAGAGGTCGTAAAATCTGATTGTCAATTTATGATGCTTTATTGGTGTGCTATTTTTTTATATACGTATGTAGGAGTACCTGCAAAAAAATAACATGGTCCTTTTACTAAAGAAATTTATGAATAAAAATTGTACATAATTCTAGAACTAGTTCTAGATTTCTAACACTAGTTTGTGTTAATAGTATTTTAAAATTTCATGGGGAAGCTCACTTTTGATAATAAGCAGCTTCAGTTTCTCTCACAGCATGGTTCAATGGTATTTGGGGAGTTGAACTTCCATTTAATTAATTTGCTGACTTTTTAAAAAAAAAAGAATAATTAATTACAATTTGTCATATAGTTTAGTAGCTAATGGGATTTAAAGTCAATGCAGAAACATTGGTTTATAAATGGAATTAAACAATTCAGATTGAAAGGGCCATAACAATTTTATCTGGTCCTCTCTTCCTTTTGCCCAAGTCTAAATGATAACAATATATTTAGAATTCCTTTCAAAATGTCTTTGGAATGATCTTTGGCATTCCCCTGTGTAATCCTTTTCTTCCTTTCATCTTTTTAACGGTTGACCCCCTTTCTTGTCTACATTATGTCTGCTAAAACTGTGGCCTGGTTTTTTCTGGTCATTTTACCACAAACCTAGATTTTCAGTACCATGATGTACTATCAAAACCTGTCTGTGGATTTTCATTCTTCCAAATCCTCTGCATGAACAAATGCGATCTAGTTTTCAAGCCAAACTTTCATAAATATTTGTGTGATGATTAATGTTTCAGGTCTTAAATATCTCCTAATTTGATGACTGCAGTATTTCTTAGCCTCTTTAACACTTCTTTACCTATCCTTTGGCGAAGGGCTTTTATTTTGCTGGTATTAGGCAAATACAGTTATACATAGTTTTCAAACAGGCCCTCCATGGTCAGTTTATTATTCAGAGGTTTTTAAGTCGCTGTAGGATCAGACAAAGTGGCAGGGATTAGTTGCACGTAAGTGAAGTTTCACAAATAGTTGTTATTGTGGTGAAAACAATAACTGTAATTCAGTGTTTCTGAAAAGTACACTTAAACGTTGGTGATTTGGGCACATAATGAAGTTAGGTATATGCTTTCGAAGATTTGAAGTTATATTTTCAGATAAATGAGTCAGCATAAAGGATTACCGCTTCTAGGAGTTCTATTTTGGCATCTAACTAAAGTATTTCCACTGAGGGTGATGGCATTCTGAGTGAAGAGATGGCTTAAATATAGAATTGCATAGTGTGTAGTACAGGGTGATACCGAAATTTAGAAATAAGTATTAGAAAGTAAGCTGCGTTGTGAGTTATTGCACCTTTGTTTTAAGTAATTAAAATCAACACACTAGATTTTTATAATGCTGGGTTTGTGCATTAGTATTGAAATGTTTTCTTGTGCGTTGAAAAGTAAAAAGGGGATCCTTTTTATCTCTCACCTGCATACCTTCATCTTCCTGATTTGTGTACAGGCAGTTGGGACCAGGAACTCTCTTAAAGAGTAAAAGAAGGTAAAGAAGCATGTCAACTTCAAAATGTAGTGGTTTTGGACGGTATTTTTTCTTGAGAGCTTGAAAACTTTTATGTCCATCTGAAAATCACATTACAGGTTTCATGGCTAAAAGGATGAATGTGCATATGTTCAGCAAAAACTTTAATTTTACTTCATCCGTAATGAACAGAAGAGTGAGTGTACAATAGCACAGGAACATCATCTTTACTGTGAAGAAAATATCTGTACTCTAGTACTTCTAATTTCAGATGAATTTCACAATACTGCTTGTGTTAGTAGAGATAAGTCTTCTTTTGAATTGGATTTGAAAACAGTAATTTCCTAGGTTGGTAAAATTGTGCAACTAACACTACATTGAAAATTGAGATAGTTGTTCTGTCTTAAAAAAATAAGACACTGAAGTTCTCTTAAATCCTATGTTTAAAATATTGCTACAATTTGCAACTGTTTTCAGTCTTAGCAGTAAAAGACTAAGGAACTGCTTTATGATTTTGAGTCTCATCTAAAAAGACTACAGTTTCCTTTCCAATTTGATGTGATTCCTTTTCAGAAATGCAAACAAAAAGATCTTGTATACATAAGCACACCCAACTGTTTGATTTGCACCTACAGCTGCAACACTTGGGAAGAAGAATGTTCTGGGAACTCGTTATGCAAATGCCAGACCAAGTGTCCCACTTTTTCAGAGTTACCATTTAGAGTATTGCCACAACAAATAGCCTTTTTTTTTAGCTAGAATGAGGTTTAACCAGCTGTAAAATTGATAATCGGTCATGGTATTTCAGTAACTGTAGTGTGAGTGGGTTTTGCATTGTCTGTGCAGTAATGAAAATCGAATTCCTAGAACATTGAATGTACCTGAAATGTTGTTTTTAAACTACCGAAGAGAAATTTTATACACTTAGTTCCATTGGTTTTGTTTTCACTGAGCGAGAGATGAAGTTGCATCTGGGAAAGAGGACACAAAGCAGTATTTATTGCACAGCCACCCATTCCATGCTGGAAGGATTATCATGACGTGGAAAGGGAAGTGAAATAAGGTTGAGCGCTCAACCTTTATTCTATTATATCCTAAGTTTTGAAAATTTTTCCTCTTAATATAGCTGTATGTGTATGTAATTGTAATGCTACTTCCAAGATTTACAAGTTAGCTTAAAATAGATGTAGTATGACTTTAAAACGTCACTAAATGGAAAATAGTTTTCTTGTTCTGTGTATTGCTAAGATAAGAAAAATTGTTTTAGTTCACATAGGGCTGATACTAAGTCCTTTCAAGTGTTCTCTGCAAGCTCATAGCCTTCTTTATAGCATTGCCACTTGATTTGGCTGTTGCCAGAGCTGGCATTTGAACCCAGCCTCCCATTTTCTCCACGTTTGAGGCAAGATACAATGTGCTGCTTGTTTCAGAATGGTTTGTCTCTGTTGTTGAAACTCTTCTCTATTTTCTTGTGTAGTTTTGAGTTTGACACCTGATGTCCTCTTTTGTCCAAAGCATGTAATACTGAAGCTGAAACAAAAACTCTTGTCTTGTTTCCTTGTAATTACTTGTAGGGATTGAAGCAGCTTGTGTAGGAATAAAAGACCCAGAGTTACACAGAGTAATAACATGAAAGTGAATCACTAGAATGGAAACTAGATTGAGTCAGGAGTGTGTCTAGCCTAAATACCCTGTTTCTAGCAATAGCCAATAGCTCAGAAGTGCCTGGGATAGAGTGCAGGAGAAGGACTCTTCCTGTTCCGTTACATTCTCTCAGCCTGTGGAGAAGAGGCAGCTCGGGGACTCTCCAAGGTACATGTGGTGTTTTTCTGTCTCATAGCTCTTGACTGCTTTATATCCCTTGAATCAAAATAGCCGCCTTCTTGGCAGCAGAAACATCCTGTGACAGTAAGTTCTAGCTTAACTCTATGATGTGAAAAAACCCCTTCCTTCTGTTTTGAGTCTCTTGCATGCTAGCTTCATTTGCTTTCCATCTTCCTACTAATGGGGTTCCAGCTAGCCAGTGAGTCTGAGTCACCACATATGTAGGAGACCAGGTTCCCAGTTGATTGCCTGTGATACTGTCTGATGTCATCTCTGCTTATTTCAATTTGTGCTTATCCATCAGGCATCTCTTATCTTAGATTTGACTGCAGTACAAAACAAAACAGTCATGATCTTCCACAGACAGGTCCCAGTCCGTGATCAGTGACACTGTGATAATACAATTCACGATGAAATACTGTTTCACAAAATATCCTGTCAGCTCTTTTAACAGCAGTGTCTAGCCAAATAATTTGTGGTATTTCTGGAGATATACACAGCACTCTGTTGGTAATTGAGCTCTGGTTGAAACTATTTTCAGAATTGAATAAAAATACCCATCATAGGATAATTTAGGATGCAAGGGACCTGTGGAGGTCTTCTGGTCCAAGCCGCTGACATGCTTTTAAGCAGATTCAATCAGATTATGTTTATGAATTAAGTTTTGAAAATCTCCACATACTCTTTGGGCAACCTGTTGCAACGTTTGAGCACGGTGGAAAAAGTGTTTCCTTATAGCCAATTGAAATTTCCCAAGTGGCAACTTGTTTCTGTTGCCTCTTGTCATACCGCTCTGCCACAGGCCTACTACTGACTCACGGACAGCTTCTTGTCCACCAGGATCCTCAGATCCTTTTCCTCAAAGCTGCTGTCTAGCCAGCGAGTGCCAGCCTCTCCTGATGTGTGGTGGTATTCCATCCCACGTGTGGGAGTCTGCCTGTGTCTTTGAACTGCACAAGGCTCCTGTCAGCCTGTTTTCCCAGCCTTTCCAGGTCTCTCTGAATAGCGAGTCTGCCCTCCAGCGTATCAGCCACTGCCCCTGCTTGTTGTTATCCATGAATTTGCTGAAGGTGCACTGTGTCCTAGCTTTTGGGTCGTTAGTGAAAACATTAAACAATATTGGTCCCAGTATCAGTCCCTGAGGAATGCCAGTGGTCACCAGCTGCCAAGTTGATACTACTGATCATGATGGTTCTTTGAGCCTGATGGTCCAGCCAGCTTTCCACCCAGCTGATCGTTCACTTACCCAATTGGCCTATAAGATTACTGTAGAAATCCATGTTGAGTACCTTGCTGAAGTTCAGATAAACAGCATATGCTGCTCACTCCTTGGGTACTGAAAACATCTCAATATAGAATCAGGTTGATTAGGCACAATTTGCTTGTCATCAATTTATTCAGTTATCTTTTTCTTCCTGTATTTGGAAATAGTGTCCAGGGACCTGGAATTCTGGCCTGTGGTTCTGCAGATCCTCCTTGTTGCCCTTGTTGAAGATGGGCACAACACATGCCCTTTTCCAGTTAACAGGAATCTCCACTGGTTGCCGTGACTTTTCAGAGGTAGTAGAGAACAGCCTGGTAATGGTTTTGACTGGTTCCTTCGCCCCCCTTAGATGGATCCCATCAGGGTCCCTGGAGTGGAGCTGTGTATGTCCCAAGGGACAGCAGCAAAAAAGGCATTGAGTGCCTGTGTTCTGTCTCTAGGTCTCCTTGTCTTCTGTCTCTAGGTCTCCTACCCCATCAAGAAAGTGTGCCCACATTTACTTTCTTTTGCTGCTGATTTATTCATAGAAGCCTTCCTTCTTGTCTTTCATACCCTTTCATTGCCAGGATCTGAACCTGTCTTTGTGTGCGAGGATGTACATGTATGTGTGTATATTTTGGTTTTCTAGGGACAGTGTAATTGTAAATGCTTTCCACTTTAGTAGAAACAGGTTTAATCACAGTCATTCAGATATTTAGCTGCTCTTTTATGCTTGGCACAGGATGTTTTACAGTAACAGAAGTGATGTAATATGCTTATTTTATTATGGTCTTATATGGTATTTGAGTATTTCACAAACACTGATAAGGTGATGTTTGATGTTTTTTCCCCACTGAAGCAAAACTGAGGTGCTGTGTATTAAAACAAAAAGTATTTATTTATTATGGTTTGTCTGTTCAAGCTGCAATAGTTGGGAGTTTTTTCTTGGGTGTCTAGTATTATATAACATTTAGCTGATTTTTAAATACAGTTCCTTCTTATATAACTTGCAGTTAGCATTAAAAGCTTCTGCAAATTGATTCATAAAGCACAGGGTATAGCAACTGACTGGAAGTTATGGCTAGATAAACAGATTAGAAGTCAAGAGCTGTTATTCGTTTGTGGTCAACTGTGGTAGAAATCTTAAATTTTGTAATGAATTCTTCTGCTAGCAACTTCTAAAACAAGGTTCTGCACTTACCTTGATGTCTTTTGAACCTTGAGTGGCTTTTAGTGACAAAACAAGTAACAGTTCTTCTGTGACTAAATTAGTTTATTGATGAAGTAGTTGAAAAATCCTTCAGAAGAAATTTTCTGCTCTCTTCTATGGCCCTTTGCATCACCTCCTCTTCAAAGAAGGAAGGCCAAAGATCTTGATAAAGCCTACCCACAGCTTTGGAGAGCAGTTGTTTGCAATGTGAAAGTCCTGACTGATCTTCTAGGTGAAATAGCTAATTAATATAGATTTGTGCACAGAACAAATTTGTTGCTTAGGGAGTTGAAAAATGAGTAATTACAGCAGCAGATTGCACTAGGCACTCGCTTCCTCAGCCCTTCTGAAGTAAGTCTCTCAAAATCTGCAGAGAAGAAGTTCCTGTCAGCCATGCTTCTTTGCTACTGCTTTACTTCATACTTTTTTACAATAAAGAAATTCCATATTTAAGGACTATCTTTATCTTCCACTACACCAGAATTTTTTGGACTCGTTGATGTAAAAACTGATTTTAGTGGTGCCGATCTGCATATGCTCAGGTCAAAGGTAGTTGTAGCATCACAGAATGAATCACTTTTGAAGGCCTCGGGACATCATCTAGGTTCAACGCCTGCTCAAAGCAGCTGCTTAATGTCTATCCCAAGTGTGAATCCAGGCTCTTTTATACGAGATAGCCAGTTATGTGGGTCTGGTAGGCGGGGGAGGGTTGTTCCCCCCCTGCTTTTTTTTTTTCTCGTGTTCTTTTCTGGCAGGTATTTCAAGAATAGGAAGTTTCTCCAAATTATTTCAGCCAACAAAGACAATCTTAATCTTTTTGTTCCAGAGGAAAACCTGGGAGATCAAACACTTCTAGTTGGACTTGTCAGGAAATCCAACGTGTTCCTTTTCAGTCCTAGAGACTGAGGCTAGTGACCTCTCAAATACATTTTTAATTATTGAAGTTGGTGAGAAAACTTCAATTCTTCGATAATACTTCATCATCATGGATTTTACGTATGATGGAATTATTACTCTTATCAATCCCTAGAAGCATATGTATTGAGTTTCAACCAAAATCATCTAGAAAAGTTCCTGTTCTCCTTTAAAACCTAGAATGTTGCATTAGCAGTCCTGACACAGGAATTGGAATTGAAATTATATTCCTGTTATTTTAGATACTTATACATTTTTAAATATTTACATATTTTAACATATTTACATGTAGGCTTATTTTATAGGAAAATGTATTACCTATTTGAGAGACAAAATTAATAGTGAACTTGACTGCAGACTAGGATCATCAGTGAAGTTTGCTTCTAGCATGCATGTTGGACTGTGGAGCAGGGTATAGCAATGTGTTTATTTGAAACTTCAAATGAATGTAATGTCATGTATGAAACGGGAATTATGCTATGTGAACACACTGTTCTACTAAAAAAAAATCTAAAAAGCATTTCTTCAAACGGATTCCATAAAAACGTTTTTTCAAGTTGTATGCCCTTTTTTGTCAATAATAGAGAAGATCTGTATTAACTAAGATTGTGAACAGATATAACTACTTCCAAGAATGTCAGTTAGACTTAAAAATAATGCACTCATTTTTCAAGATAATACTGTACACTTTACTAATTAAATAAATAAAAATTATTGTAAATAATTTCCTTTATTGTCAAATCCATTTATGTGAGAAAGCCATTTTTTAGGACTGCTTAGCTTTTTTTTTTTTAAATTAAAAAATAATCTCCATACCAATCAATAATGCATATGTATTATTGCAAAAATAAAAACTTGTTTTCCTGATGTTGATACTCTCTTGCCCCATTTATTTTGGTGATTGGTATAAATGGATATACATATTCATTTGTTTAAATTTCATTAATTTTCCTCCAGTGTCATTAGGTAGCTACTCATGCAAAGATAATCTTAAAATAATTGTTTTGTCCATATTACTAGACAATAGCCCAAGAATAGTTTAAGGTTGAACAAGGTCTTTTGACTCATCATTATTTAAAATTAATTTTTACTCCTTTTACTTTTTTCCCATGTCTATTTAATCTTTCCTGCTGTCTCTTACCTGCAAGCTGTCTTTCTTCCAGCAATCATTTTTACAACTATTGACTTTTCCAGAAGTTGTCCACAAAACATGTCCGTGTGTTAATATGTGTAGAGCAGCTGAATGGTAGGACTCTCTGTTTTGACTGTTTCTATTTAACTTGAATTGTTTCTCCCGTGGAGTAGAAACTGTGCATTTTTCTGCTAGCATATGGATCAGCACATCCTGATACCGGGGATTGGTCTTGATATCTTGACCTTAAAAAAAAAAAAAAAAAAAAAAAAAAAATTCCATCTGTGGCAATAAGCGTTCTGCGTTTCTCCAAACTGCATCCAAATTCTGTACTCCAAAGTTAGATGTTATTTTGATTGCTTCAGTTTTATTCATCACTTTAACTGGAAATCTGGGCTCATGGCATTATGGTGGAGTACAGCACTTACATTTTAAGAAATACGTGGTGTAGCTGATTAGAATATGCTGCTGACATCAAATTTGAAGTTAGGCAGGAGATAACATGATAGGCAAGCTATTATTTATTGGTTAGAAACGTTTTAAAGAGTGACTTTAAATAGTTGCTCATATTTTTAGTACAGGGAAATTTTGTAATCATTTGTTCTGAATCAGTGATTTGAAAAAACCAAGTCCTTTTATTACTTCCAGTCAATCATGTTTTTAGGGGAGGAGGATGCTAGATGGTATCTTGATTTTCCTTTCAAGCCTTGTTATTTGCAAATTCCAGTTACTGTAAAACAAATTGTTATAATTTTTATTATTTACTCTAATAAGTATCGGTTTTTAGTTGTTAGATTGTGTTCTTGCATCTTATTTATCCAAGACTGCTAAATAGATTAGTAAAAATATATAATGTAATGCAACCATTTGCATTATATGAAGGAATATATAAGAAATATATTTATACAAAAATAAGCTCACAGTGGAATCGAGGAATAAATGACTGATGGTGTAATGTGCAATGTCTAGTTGCTGAAACTGACTTCACAGACAACTATTTGAAGGTACAAAAACATAAATAGAGTAATTTTCATGATGGAGAAGCAGGACTTTTATTTAATATGAAACAAGGATGGCCTTGTGGTCAAAACCTGAGTTTAAGAATAAACCGTACATCTATCCCCTACCTCAACCACACATGAGCTCTCTGACCTTTTGTCTGTGTTCCTGGTGTTACCTCTGATTCCTGCAGCTATAGCCTTTGAAAGCCCGGATTAGGAAAAGAGAGATGAATAAGCAGCTGTGTCTTGCATTTGGATTTTTATGAAACAGCAGGTAATTCCACTTTTTCAGGGTGTCAGAGAAACAATTCCAGGCAATGGTTTGTTTTCTGTGCATTTGTGGATGGTCTTTTTGCAGTTCTAGTACTTGTACTGTTCTGCTTGATTGTTTGGGAAATCTTCATCTGAACTGATGCATAAACGGCTTGCTGCGGAGAGTAACGGTCAAAATTACCAGACTGCTTTTGCTCTCTTGCTAAGGATCTAAGCTTGCTATTAAAGGCCTTGGAGGATTCCAAGTAATAGAAAATTATCTCTAGTGTTATTTTAACGGGTTTGCAATACTGGGCTTCAGTGCGCATTGATTTTTTTGGAAGCAATACAAATTCTAAAATCAAAGATAGCTAAAGAACCTGGAAATGTACAGTGACTTCAGATGAAGGCAGATTATGCTGAACTACTGAATTTTCCAGGGCTATGGTGATAACCAGCAAGACATGCAAGACCAGCTTTATTTTATTAAGGCTATTAAGAAAATAGCAACGACTGATTTGGAGGAGAAAATGCGCATTTTTGTAATGGTTAAGTGTTAATACATTGATAATTAAAGTGAATAATATTTTAGAGATTAAGTTGTATATTCACAGCTGCTGGCCTACTCCTCTTTCTCGGTTCTTTCTCTTTGGCTTAATTTACTGCTTTTGCGCGTTTCTTCAACTAATTTATAGAGAGTTTCCAGGTAGGCTTGGAAGGAATTTTAGAGATCACTAGTAAAGTCCTCTTCACAGAGGTAGAATCCACAGCTGGATCTACTATAATAAATATTTCTCTAACTTGTGAATCTCTTGTGAAGGTGATTTCTCAGCTCCATTGTGTAGGTATATTACGTCAATTCTTCACTACTGTGAATTTTTTTCATAATCTATAATCTAAATCTTCAGTCCTAATTCAGCTAATTTTTTACGCTGTTTCTGGGAATGTGAGGAAATGTCCATCATCATCATTGCTCATAACAGGATTTTGTGTTCTGAAAGAAACTGTCCTGTCTCCTCTTAGGCTAACCTTTTTTAAGACTAGAGGTTCTATTCTTGACAGTCTTCCCTAGCACAAATTGCTTATCACTTCCCTGCTCTTGTTAACCTCCCTTCAGTTCTTTTCCAGCTTGTCTTTTGCAATCCTCTGTACAGGGATTCACAAAGCTGGACACAATATTCTGGCTTAGGCTATAACAATGTCAGCAAATGATTTCTGATCTTTGTTTACAAAAGAACATTAGTTCTCTGTGAGGTCTTATACAATGAACCTCCTGTTTATGCATCCTAGATGGGACTTCTAATCTGCTATAACCCTGCGTCTTTTTCTGTTACCTTCCTGTTTACTCATTATTCCCATTTTCATGTTCTGTGCATTTAATTTCTTTCAAAAGCATATGTTGGTGGAGATTTTTTCCCCTCTTTTTGTGCTTATTCTTTGAGTTGCATCTGATTGTGTTTTTTTCAAATTTTTTCCTTCATTTTGAGATAATTTTAAATGCAATAAAAAGCGTGTGCTCAGAACTCTGAGCTTCGTATCATTTGCTGATTTTTTATTTGTTCTTAATACATACATTTCTTATTCTGTTGCTTTATTGTGGTAATGAAAATATTCTGTAGAACTGGAACAGGACAAACCCAGGGGAGTTTCTTTTTGACACACTTTTCCAAGACCTGATAATTATCAAACTCCTGATAATTACCTTTTGGACATTTTCTCCGTGATTTCCTATACAGTATTTTTTTACTTTGCTTGTGAGAATGGCGAGTCTTGTGTTTTATTCCTGTTTTAAGATACTTTGCTTTATTGATTACATCATATATTTTGCCAGAAATCAGTTACATGACACTATTTTATTCTTGAGAAGAATACAAAAAACCTTAAACCCTGGATCTTACATGTTAATCTTCTAGGTGTTTACAAATTGATTAGCGTCTTGTTCTAACTCCCTCTCCCCAAGTATTCTGATCTGTAGTTTGGAAAGCCCTCCCACTTTTAACGGTAGTGCTTTGATTTGCCCTTTTCAGTCCTGACCTCTCCTGTTCTCCCGAGTTCTCAAAGAAAATTGATTAAGACAGTCTCCTTAAATATTTTAGAGTGAATTTCAGTTTATCTTGCTGTCCTCAGCACATTTCTTCATGTATAGTGATTTTCTTTACAATTTTTTTTTTGTTCTTATCCTTTGTAAATATGTCCAGATATGCAACACTTTTTTAAAAAAAAAAGTTCGAGAAAACCTGGAGAACTTAGGCCTCTGTGCATTCTTTGCCTTTCTTAACTCTTAATGGACTTTTATTTGAATCATTCTTATATGAAGTATCTTCCATTATTTCCTCTTGTTCCTTGTAAACTACAACTCATTGTACAGCTTTGCCTTTCTGATCTTTATTTACATACTTTTGCTGTTCCGTAGTATTGTTCCTTGAAGTCCTTCGTGTTGCATCTTGAACAATTTTGTGATTATTCTTTTCTTAGTATTTAAGGATGAAGCTGTTTTTGGTCTGTTATCATCCTGTCGTTACAATGGAACAGTTTGACGCTGTGCCTTTCAAATAGCAAGGTAAATTGTATAAAACCATTAAAATACGTGTGTAGGATGTAGCACATGAGATCATGGTCCTTGAGGAGTATTGCTTGTATGATGAAGAAAAATTTGCATTTATTCAATAGTAAACAACATTAAAATCATTTCAGTCATTTGAGTAATTTCAATATTTGTTTACCTTTATATACAGAAATCAGATTGCAAGTAAAACCTGTTGTTAAGTATTTACATACTTATTTGTGGACAGCAACTGCTTTTAGGTTTCTAAACTGTACACACTCAATACTGTTAAAACTTAAATCTGATAATTAACGTAGAACTATTAAAGAACTTCTAGGATAGCAAGACTTCCCAACAGTAAATGTTGGCTGCATTATCATGTCCTGAATTGTTTCTTCATGTACTAATCACGCTTAAATAAGAGAAAAATGAATTGCAACATATCCTAATGATCACTGAGTAGGATAAGCTTGGGAAAATGGCCTATTTTCCTTGCATATGACCTTTCAGTTGTTTTTTGTATTGTATGCTCTTACTGAGCTGTTCACCTTGTATCCAAAGGTAGCTACTATGATATGGAAAGAAGTAATCGCTCAGGAAAGACCAGAATTATTTAAGGTTCCATTTGGCATATGGAAGAATATAGTGGGGATTTAATCCTGGTGAAGTCATTAGATGGTTAGTTCCTGTGTGCATAGATTTAGGAAGCTCTGCTTTAAAAAGCATGTAGGTCAAGTTAGAAAAATTTAATCTGAAGTTACAGACTTTTCTATCCTTACTTTCCACTGCAGCATAGTTTATTAAATTTCATATGAGGATTTGAAAGGCTGGCAAGGGGGAAAGGAATAATGTTTTGGTTTTCTTATATATAATGGTTTAGTGAATTTTTCATAGAATCACATGGTTTTGGGTTGGAAGGGACTTTAAAGATCATCTAGTTCAACCCCTCTGCCATGGGCAGGGGCATTTTTCACTAGGTAAGGCTTCTTATGTTTTCCAATTATTGCAGGATTATGAATTGTTTCCTGTGGGTATTAAGGAAGAAACTGATACCTATTCTGTTCAGTCGTCTTACTTTTTGGTCTTGAGTTTTACTTTTTTCTCATCATGAAAGTGAGGAATAACTTAAAGTAGCCAAAGCTCTTGTGGCATGCTGTGGAGTTTATGTGTACATATCAACGTTGGACAGGTACAAATAGCTATTTTAATTTTAGAAATTGGTGTCCGCACAGCATGGTTTAATTCGGTGAGGGCTTCAGTGGGATTGCCTGGAATTAACATTGAGGTGGTTATTTAGAAGCTACCATTATTTTTCCCTATTACTGCCCTTTTTGTCAGAGAGAAGAACATAAACATTTAGTTCCCGTACCTTGCCTGTTTTTTCTTCGGTTCATTCAGATCTGTAAGAGTACAAGCTGCTTGCTGGGAAAGCCAGGTTCCATGTCGTCCCCAGAGGTGGTTGCTGCTGCCAGAGTGGCCAGGAACTCTTCTCCTGGTGTAGGAGGGTGTTGCAAAAATATCTAGTTTGGACTTTTCTTGTGGAAAACAGTCTGTGGAGAATGTTTTAGCATGTTTGCTGTGAGCAAAAGGCTTTTAATGAGGGCAGAGCTGTCTTTGCCAACAGTGCGTTTGCTTGGAAGCTGCTATTTTTGGCCTGTTAGCTTCTGAGCTTTTTGTAATAGCAGAAAGAGGAAGCGAACAGTGAAATCACTTTAATAACATATTTCCTGGTTGAAGTGACTTATCTGTGAGGCCTAGACAGAGGAGATGTCATTTCCTGGATTACTTCTCTTCAGTTTGAACGGTCTGTGTAATCTTTTGACCCAGCTTCTTAGTTGTAGTGCAACTTTTGTGTTAAGTAATGTAAACTAGACCTTTTAATGAAAATGTAAAGCTTTAAGGAAACGCCTTTTGACAAAATGCTCATGTGCATAAACTACGTGTTGATATGAACTTGAAATCCCTTACCTTAAAATTATGCTCAAGAGCTTAAAATCTTGCCTTTAAAAGAGTATGATAATAAGGTTTGTTCACAGGGATAAAAAAAAATTGACACTCTTAGATGCTGATACTAATCACCTCTCTGTGACGCCAACTGTAGCTGAGTGTCCTCAAGAGTTAGGACATTTCCAAATAGTTAAGAATAGGCAGTTGCGCTGTTCTCAAATTTCTGTTCATTAATAGCTACTTGTGAAAATTGTTACCAGAAGTGCATGAAAAGGAGACAGAAAAAGCTAATAAAAAAATTAGCTGCAAATATGGTTCTCAGTTTTCATAGCCCACAAAAAGGCTGCGGAATCAGAATGACACAGGGGAAAAAACAGTAACATCTGAAATGATAATATACAGCTTAGTTTAAATTGGAAGTTACAGTTGTTTTGGACCTTGTAATCCAACTTTACTAAAACGACTGTTGGGGATGATAACTTTATTCTTTTCCCTGACTTTGTGCATAAGATACAAGTAGAGCACACTATAAATGTTTTACTTGGTCTACCTCTAAAATATCTTTGTATGAAAAGCATTAAAATATCAGGTGATCTTGTCTCTCTCCCCCCCAAAAAATAAGAAGAATAAAAATATGCCTCACTGATTTGTGTTAACACAGAGTGCTTTTACATCTCCCTTAAAATGTCTACCCAGTTGTTCATGATCATTAAAATATTGTTTCAATAGTAATGAAAGAAGACTGTAAAAGGAGTGATACATAAAGAGACTGTGAAGAGAGAAATAGAGTAAGAAGGTGCTCAGAGCTCTAGAGAACTAGTTTTTATTTTTGAATCTGTGCAGTAGAAACGAGAACTGTTACTCATCAGAAAAAATATGCTCAGGACCAATTGTGAAACTCTAATTGCATTAAGGGATTCTAAAGGGTAAGAAAGACTCTTACTTTGATACTGTAAATTGATACTGTAAACCACAGTCATATATTAATGCAGTTATATTGAAAATATATTAATGAAAGTGTAGCTTCAGGTCATATTTGATGTTGGAGTTAGGTGTCATGCGTAGACTACTAGCTAATTGGAACTGAGACTTCATTGTGCTGGGTAAAATCATAAAATCTGTTCTCCATCAGGGCATTCAGTATGGTCCTCTTCTACATGTTGCAAGGTGAAGATCCATATTTCTGCTGACATACTGTGTACAGAATGAGATACACTTTTTTGTAAGGCAGTGTTTGCTAAATAAAGAGTTGGTATTACAGATTCTATTACATTATTTTGCAGGAAGTCACCTCAAGTCAGAGTATTTTCCGTTGGATTTGTCCAGATTACTGAGCAGTTCCTGTGCGATTCATGCGGTGCCTAGTTCATAAGTACTTTAAAACTTTGTTACTTTGATTTAGTTTTATTGTATCTTTCGTAAATATATAATCAAATTTAAGAATAGGTGCTAAGTCTTCTGTCCCTCTGGAAGATGAGTACGATGTCCTCGTGCATCACTCCTTTACCCTTAATGGGTCTCACAGGAACAGTTATGGTCAAGGCTGAAATAATGCCTATAAATATTGTTCTTAAAGTACCTAACAACTGATACCGTGTCTTCTTCATTGACTTCCCTTTTTGCTTATTAACACTGTTTTATGTTTCTTTTTGTAAGGAAGTTCTAAAACATGATGTATAAGACCTTCACGACACAATTCACTTTACAGAGATTCAAGAGTAAAATTCCTCCTTTTCTCTGTGCGGCAATGGAAATATTTTAGGTGTAACATCACAGAATCATTGAGGTTGGCAAGGACTTCTTGAGATCATCTAGTCCAACCTCCCTGCTCAATGCAGGGTCAGCTAGAACAGGTTGCCCAGGACCATGTCCAGTCAGGTTTTTAATATCTTCACTGATGGAGACTCCACAACCTCTCTGGGCAACCAATGCTTGACCACCCTCACAGGAAAAAAGTGTTTTCTTGCAGTCAGATGGAATTTCATGCATTTTACCTTGTGCCCATTGTCTCTTGTCCTGTCAGTGAGCACTACTGAAAAGAATTTGGCTCCCTTTTCTTCATTCCCTCCCATCAGGTACTTACACACATTGATGAGATCCCCTGCCCTGAGTGTTCTCTTCTCCAGGCTGAAGAGTTCCAGCTCTCTGAGCCTCTCCTCTTATGAGAGGTGTTCCAGTGCCTTAATCTTCATGGCCCCTTACTTGCTCCAATAAGTCCCTGCCTTTCTTGGTTTGGGGAGCCCAGGAGTGGACACTGCACTCCAGATGTGGCCTTACCAGTGCTGAGTAGAGAGGAAGGATCACTTCCCTGCTGACAATGCTTTCCCTAATGCAGTCCAGGATGTTGTTGGCCTTTTTTTCCCTGCGAGGGTGTATTGCTGGGTCATAGTCAGCTTGTTGTCCACCAGGACCCTCAGGTCCTTCTTTGCAAAGCTGTTTTCCAGCTTGTCACGCCCCAGCCTGTATCTGGTACCTGGGGTTATTCCTCCCCAGATGCAAGACTTGGCATTTTCCCTTGTTGAACTTTGTGATATTCCTCTCTGTCCAGTTCTCCAGCTTGTCGAGGTCCCTTTGAATGGCAGCACAATCCTCTGTTGTGTCAGCCGCTCCCCCCAGTTTTGTATTGTCTGCAGGTATTACCAACATCAAGGTAAACAGCATCCACTGCTCTCTCCTTGTTCACCAATCTAGTCACCTCATCGTAGAAGGCTATCAGCTTGGTCAAGCATGAGTGCTCCTTTGTAAATCCATGGTGACTACTCCCAGTTGCCTTCATGTCCTTTGTGTGTTTGGAAATGGTTTTCAGGAGCATTTTCTCTATCACATTCCCAGGAATCGAGGTTAGGCTGGCCCATCTGCAGTTCAATGAATCTTCCTTCTTGCCCTTCTTGAAGACAGGAGTGATGTTTGCTCTTTTCCAGTCTTTAGGAACCTCTCCCAGTTGCCATTACCTTTCAAAGATTGAGAGTGGCCTCTCAATGACATCAGCCAGCTCCCTAAGCACTCGTGGGTGCATCCCATCAGGACCCATGGACTTCTGTATGTCCAGTTTGTTTAAGTGCTCCTGGTCCTGGAGCACTTGGTCCTGGCACCTGGTCTTCATCCACCAAGTGTAAGTCTTCCTAGCTCCAGAGTTTTTCTCTGGTCTGAGATACCTGGGATTCCTGGAGGCTGGTGTTTACTGGTCTTACCAGTAAACACTGAGGCAAAGAAGGCATTGAGTGCCTTGGCCTTTTGCATGCCCTTTGTCACCAGCTCCCCTGCCCTGTTCAGCAACAGTCCCATATTCCCTAGTCTTCCTTTTGCTGTTTATGTACTTGTAGAACCCTTTCTTGATGCCCTTCACATCCTTCACCAGATTCACTTCTGGGTCAGCCCTGGCTTTCCTAACCCCTGCCCCTGCACAATCGGACAGAAGTTGTCCTCCTCCTTGGTCACTTGCCCCTTCTTCCACCTCTTGTGCACTTCCTTTTCATGTCTGAGTTCAGTGAGGAGCTCCTTCCTCATCCATGCAGGATCCTACTGGATCCGGATGGACCTTTTTGAGTTTCCGCCTTTTTTGAAGTTTTATGCTTTATGCAGTGTTTTAGTGCATCTGTGAGGCTCTGATGTTTTATAATAATTATGTCAAATACAATAAATGTAATCCACTTGAGAGCCTAACAGATGGTCCTAGTGAGATGCTAATGATGTTTCCCTATAAATTTAAAACAAATAGTAAGGCAGGCTTGTATTCTGTGGCCTTAGAGGGAAATCATCTGTGTAGGAAATCACACAAATACACCTGGGGTTATTCCTCCCCAGATGCAGGACTTGGCATTTCCCCTTGTTGAACTTTGTGATATTCTTCTCTGTCCACTTCTCCAGCCTGTTGAGAATGCCTTTGAATGGGCATATTTTGAGCAAGTCCTGTTTTCCATATGGTCTAGTGACTGCTACTGATACTTCCCAAGACACTTTTGTTTGTTAGGAGGTAAAAAAAAAAGTAAAAATAAATTGCAATCGAATCTCTTATTTTTGAAAATCTGCTTAATCATTAATGTTTTTTGTGGTGAAAAACATGATGGACATCTCCACAGATGAGGTAGTCTTATTTGTGTATGTACATATTTAGGACAGTCTGGCATTCAAAATGTATTTAATAATCTTGGGCCTTGCCATTAACTCTGTCCAGGTAGATACATTATTAGAATGAGTATGGTAATTTTAGTGTAATTTGCAACAGAAATTATCCCTTCCCAGATATATTAAGAAAAAAAATATGAAATCAGCAGGTTGTTAGCTATAGCCTCAGGAAGACTGAAAATCTGTCTAGTTGTATTGGCTGCCTATTAATAAACGTGATGTGGTCTCTGGCTTAAATCTCTGTGATGCCCTGTCAAGGCTCAAAAACCTGAAGAAACAATCTCAGGATTTTGTTCTTAGAGCAATGAACAAAACTACAACTTCAGGCAGAACTCTGGAGATGCTCAGTATGAATGGAGTCTCTGGCTCTTCTTAGTACCTGAAACAAATTTTTATTTTTATTTGTCCTTGTGCAACTGGAATGGGCTGTGTCTTTTGAAGAGTAATTTTTTTCAGTTTTTCCAGGTTGCTGAAAGGTGGGATTGGGTTGTCTTATCATAGAATCATAGAATCATTAAGGTTAGAAAAGACCTCTAAGATAATCGAGTCCAACTGTCAACCCAACACCACCATGCCCACTAAACCATGTCCCTAACATGTCTTGTAACAGGCATTTAAAATACTATTTTTAGTTTAGATTTTGGTGATCTCATCCCTTGCCATTTTAAGGGGTCTCAGTTGTTTTCTGTGGAGGCATTGATAATTGGTAGCAGAATGGTATATAGAGTTCTGGCTTGTCTTCTGTTGAGTCACTTACTTAGAAAAAGTAATCTAGTCTTGTGAGCTTGAATTATGTGGTGAATTGTCTTCTTAAGTTTAGGTCATGTCTTGCTTCCAAGAAGAAAAATGTGCAGTTGGTTTTTGAATATCTAGAATGAGAAGGTAGAAGGAATGTGATCAAAGCAATAATATGAATAATACAAACATAAAGTTTTTGAATATGCAAGAGAAGTGTAATGGACATAAGAAGAACAGATTGACTGAACTGAGTATCTTAAATCAGTGTTTAATGAGTAAGATTACTTACTGGTTAAGATTAAAACTACTACTCCGGTTTAAATCCCAGTGCCACTAATCAGTGGTAATGTATCTGTACTGTTTATAGACCAACTTGGAGCCAGTCAGCATGTGTTAGCTCCTTTGTGGTTACTGGTTTATAAACATACTTGAGAGCTTGTTTGATTTGCCTACTAGGAATGTAATGCATGCTTGAATAATACATAATCAGTCTCAGCGTAGTAGTTCTAAGAAAGTTGTTAATTATGATTTTAGAACTCAGTTAACTTATTTTTATTTCTTTTCAGGATGGCTTGAATTCTTTGGTCCTTGATCTGGATTATCCAGCGCTGAGGAAGAACAAAAACATCGATAATTTCTTAAATAGATGTAAGTTGCAAGTGGCCCTTAAACAATGACATTGTTGTGATCTTGGTCATAGGAAGTTGAGCGGTCAGAAATGCATTGCTGATTTTCATTTTAATTTTTATAACTCTGAGCTTCTATATTCAGAGGACTTTGGAGGACCATTTATTACAGAGAGGTTTTATTTTGGGGAGTGTTGTGGTTTAACCTGGCAGGC
>NW_009235344.1:0-15275 GCF_000690835.1 Fulmarus glacialis
CGCCCGGCCGGCCGGGGCGCACCCCGGCCCGCTCCCGCTCCCGCAGGGGAGGCCAGCACCGGGCAAGGGAGTGCCACTGTCACCGCGGAGTGTTCCTCGTCTCGGCACTGCTAGGTCGAAACCATTTTTATTTAAATTACAAGCTCAAAGCTGCAGCAGAAAAAGAAAAAAAAAAAGAGCTCACTCTACACTTAAGTTACCACTTGCTGTGGTAAAAGCCAAAGACCAGCAGTATATGTGTTGTTTGGCGTTTTTTAAAGTTGAAAATAAAAATTTTATTTCTTAAAAAATAGATTGAGAATGCCCATGGTACAGCCGTGTTTGAAAAACATTCACCAAACACATCAGGACCAACTAACTTCAACACATTGCTCATTGCTTTCTCTGATTGCTGCCATACTTGATTTGAAGTTCCACTGGCTTACTTTAAAAATATGTTAATCTGCAAACATTTACAGAAGGCGGCAATTACCCAGTGGCAATATATAAAGTTTAAATTGTTTAAGTAAATATATGCAGATAAATTGCAAATAATAAACTTTTCAATTAAGTGAAAACTAAAAAAGAAACCCAAACAAACAAAAAACCCCCCACCCCAAACCACAAAATACCCTGGTTTTGGTTTAGGCCTTGAGCTTACAAAAAAACCCAAACAACAACAACAAAAAACCCCCAAACCCAAAACAAAAATGAAGAAAAAAAAAACACACACAAAAAAGGAAGTTTAACTCGCCATACAAAATAAAATGCAATTCATGCATGATCCTTTCTCCCCAACCAATAACTGCCACTTGTAAGTAAGCCTTTAAAAATAAATTATTACAAAGATTTAACTGCATTGTACAAACACAAATTTTACTTTCTTCTAAAATGTGCTCATGTAAATAATGATAACTCACATTCTGGAGTTGTTCAATGTGAGTTGAAAACCTTCTTGTCATGGAAAATATGCAGCTGATATTTAGAAAGGTTTTCCTGTAATTAACTCCCCCTTGAGGATTTTAAGTTAGCAGCAGTAAAATTACCAACAGTATACTAATATACACCACATGCACTGTTACTCAGGGCCTACCAGCATTCTCTTGAAGATCAAAAAAAGTGAAATAGAACAAAACCATCCCAGGGATAAAGTCAAAGATAATTTTTTTTTTTTTTTTTTAATACAGGCAAACTATATTGGTTGTTTCAAAAACCCCATCTGCACTGTACACACCTGCCATTTTTGCTTCCTTTACTACAATCTATTTGTGTGAAGATGCTATTTCAAACTAGCCTTCTACCTATTGTCATTTAAGATTGAATTGAGAGCCAAGATCATACTTCACACAACTTGTCCAAAATACTAGTATGTCCTTCAGTCTTTCTTCTCGTCTACCATTAAGAAAAAATAAAATCGGTACGGCAACTTCCAAGCCAAAGATGACTGGATAACAGAAATATACACCTCCTGCCTCATCTTCATCACTTATTCAGATTTTATTTCTTTCCCCAACTAATGATATTATACTGATTAAAAAACATGCATCTTACGTAACTGCCTTTTTCAGTAAAAGATTTTAGACCATAAGTTATTCTAGTCCATTTTTGTAAATTTTTGTCATCTCCTTGCATATGATGTTAGTTACCCACATTTCCTGACATGCATGAAACATGTGTATACACATAGGCACAGAAGATGCAGAGCCTGTCCACACGTCTGCAGATACTGCTACTGGAAGGCAATACGACATCACACACTGAGCCAGAATCTGCTTTTTCTGTACTGACTTGAATAAAGCACTACACCTGCAACCAACACACACGCTCACATGAGTATCTGTATAGAACTGAATATATTCCACGTGGATTCACTTATTTTCTGTAGATAAATGCACTTATGTAGGTAGGCCACGGTCTAGTTCTCTACGTTTACTGATTAAAGATATGTATGATGGAGCACAACATTGTGTGACATATTCAGTTCCCATGTATGCGCGTAGGTATATTACACCGGATTTCACATTTCAGGTCCCAAACCGTGCTCTGTCATCCGCTAACCCAAACCGCCCTCTGCCAGGCCTGCCTATTCTTGGCATGACTGGAGCTTCTGGCTCCAATCCTGCAGATCTAAGCATACATTCACATTCACCTTTTCAAGACCAAGACCTCAAGGCATGGCCTGTGTATTGCACAGGACATGACAGACCGCTGGCAGAGTATTTATCTAGCACAGCAATTTCATTATTATAATTCATTAGTTTAATCCCATGCAATCCTTCCCAAACTGCTCTATAAGACCCAGTTTCTTCAAGTAGCTTTTTGCAAACAGATCTCTACATCTGCAGAGAGTCTTATTTATTCCAGTTAAATCTCTGGAACACTTGGGTGTAAAAATAATAGTTAAGCTTACATTGCTGAACAAGCTTAAGGCATTCATAGAATGACAGGTTATTTTAAATTGTTTGTCTACAGCTTAACCTTACATGTGAAATACAATTTTTAAAAGCCGTTTGAAAAATAAAGTATTGGAAAGCATGATACAGAAGATACTTACTATTACCTTTTTTTTTTGTTTTTTTTTTAATGTCTGGTAAATATATCAGGAAAAGCAATTCAGGGAAAAGATGCATTAAGAAACACTTACTACCTATTTTTCAAAAAAGGGCTCCCAGAAGCTTCCCTCTAGTCTTCCTATTTGTTTAAAAAGACAACAATTGAAAAAACGACCACTTTCACATCAGATTTTTTAAATATTATTTTTAAGACTTCTTTTTCATCCCTTGAGTTGAGGCAAAGAAAACCGATCAGTCAGTTGCAGTACTGTAGGTGATTAGCTGCTAGTGCCTTGCAGTCACAAAGCTCTGAACACCGCCTATTGCCTTGATGGAAATGCTACAGACTGTTTTAATCCGCCTCTCCCCAAGTTTTTAACAAACGTCAATAAAAAACAACAAATCACCTGTTAAAAAGCTTGATAAGGTATTTTCTAGCAGCTAAAGATTCTCTCACAAAATACTGTATTTGGGGGTCAGTCTAAAAATACCAACAGGTTTAAAGTACTTTTTTTGCACTTTCACACCTATAGAAGTATTTTGGTTTCATTTCTAAACAATGGGTGAAAGGGAGAACAGAAAAGAGTTAACTCTTTCCATCCCAAACTTTTTCTTCACCAAACCACCTTCACCTCTTTTTCCTTCCCCCACAATACACTACTAGACTGACTTTTATAAATAGCCATTTTGGAAGGATTTTTTTCTTTTTCCCTTTGAAAAATTACCTAAAGCCTTTTTTTCCCAAGCAAGTTAATGTGAACTTGGGAATGGCAATTAAATTGTCAGAATTAAAAAATTTGTTTTTAACTAGAAGGTAGCCAGAAGTATAGTCATGGGGCTGGTATTGATTGTCTGAACAGAGAACATTAGTCTTCAGGTATTTATTCTGCCACCTCTGCACCAGAGGTTCTCCTTCAAATCAAATCAATCCCTGGAAAAGATTGGTTCTTGCTACTAAGACACATAACTAGGCTGCAACAGAGCTGATTGTTGTTGTTTTTCTCTCTAGGTTTTACTGAACAATATCTAGGTTTCTGATTGTTTCTGAATAATTTTCACAGTTGCAAATTGTGATCTTTCCTAGACTGTGAGCTCTCTAGAGTGGAGAATACATCTGGTTTTATCTGAAAGACACCAAGCAGTTGATAATGTGTATCTACTAATGAAAAGCTAAAATTCATGCTTTCAAGCATGGTTACTGCAATAGTACCTTTCCATTATTTATGCGTTATTTTCCCCTGTCTCCCTTTTGGCAAAATCCCTTATGCCCAATTGCAGGTTTTGGTTTTGCTTTGTTTTGTTTTGAGAGAAGCTTAAATAGGCACTAGGGAACCTTTTATTCATTATTTAAAAGTGCTTTTGCTTCAGAGACATGTAAAATTAATTGAAATAGAATAATTAATGATAAGTTATTGATAAGAAATCATAAAATACTGTCACAAATATTCTGCGAATTCTAAGGATATCTACATCGTGAAAACAGGGCCTGAAAGTCTGGTTCCAAAAAATCTGAAAAGAATTAGAATTTCTGACCTGAAATTGGTTAATATCAGAAGTTTATAAACACAATTCAGAAAGAAATAAATCAAGTGACCACTCCAGTTGACCTTTCTGACAACTGTACCTTCTGAGAGCTAAAAAAACCAAACCAAACCAAAACAAAAACACCACACCAAAAAAACCAAACGCAAAACAAAACCATAAAAAAACCAACCACCTTTGTATTCCTATAAATTATATGTAGTTTCCAGTTGAACTTGAATTTGTACTTTGGTCATCTATTTTACACCTTGCCAGTGGAAGGTCTTGGAGCAACACAGTTGCATACGTACTCATTTAGGCAGATAGTAATTATCTATATTTTCAGAAATCACATTAAATAATGACTTAAGGTAAACTAGAATATTCACTGGATAGATAAAGAAACAGAATGGCAACAAATTTCAAAGGCAGTATGCAATTAAATTCACAATAAAACAACATCAAGAAATTAAGGATGTTAAATTCTGAACAGAAAGGCAGACAGAAACCAATTACTTTAAATTACCAAGGTTAGCTACCAGCGATGCCTATTAGCTACCTATGAAATAGGGCTACTTTTATTCACTCTTCTTTTGTATTGACAAAAATTGTACTTCTGTCAATTACAAACTGAGTATGAGACATAGCCCTTGAAATATAGCATGGATTAGTGAAAATATCACATTGCTATGAATGATGAATAATTATATTAGCATGTGTTTACTTATGGAAGAATTAGTTACACAAACATAGGTAGGAGCTCTAAATATTTTGCAGTAAAAATAAAGATATTTTTCAGTATTTTGATAAACAATATAAAGATTAAATACAAAAATATGAGTAGAATACATAAAACTGTGACAAGATCTATTTAATTTAAAGTAAACATAATACTAAAGGGGGGCAGTTGTTGTTTATCCATGGAGTATTAAACAGAAAGAAACGTTGTGCCCTTAAAGTCCATGGCATAGAAACAACACACGGTATTAAGAACAACAAGCCCCAAAGCAAAAAGTGGGTTAATTAATTCTACATCTTGTTCCTCTTTCTATAGTCAAAGATGTAGGGCTCTACGAACATTGCTTTCAGATCACTTTATTGACTATTCTCTGTACGGTCATTTATTTTAGAGGACTGATGTCACATTTGGCATTATATCAGCTGACATATTGTAGACATTTTCTTCTAGAAATGGCTCTTTAAGGCTGAGTGCAAGAGGTTAAGATGCCTGATGGAAACTAACTTTACGACAGTGATGTTCTTCTATATTCATATGAGTCTTTATAATTTTAAATTAGCATAAAGTTTATGCCTCCACATATTGTGTGTGTGTGTGTGTGTGTGTGTGTATGCATGTATGAAGTAATTCACAGACTAAAAATGAAAAAAAAAAAGACCTAAATTTTTCTATTCCATGACATGTACCTTCAAGGTGAAGGGTACTCAGCTTTAACTATAAGCAAATTATGTTTCAATATAAGAAAGATTTTTCTACCTTATCAATGTATCTTCATTAGATTGCAAAGACGTAATATTCTAGACTAAAACCCAAAGTTCACTAGCTTTGGGTGTTTTTTCGTTTGTTTGTTTGTTTATCTTTTTAGTTTATTATAGAATTCTCAAACTGATTATTGTATTAGCTTTGCAAATACATTCCTCTAGAACAGACATAGCAGCATGTAGCTGAGTGATCCCTGACAATAAGATGGGGGAAAAAACCTATTAAACAATACGATCTGCTTTTTTAAAATCACCAGGTAGAAATCATCATTACCATTTGCTGCTTGAACAATACTTTACATTTCAGCATTTGTTACTATTTCTTCCATATCAAATTCTTGCAAAAAAACTTGAGGACTTAAGCATAAGCAAAGGTCTGAATATAGTTTAGCTTCAGAAGTGTTATTTTTCTTTTAATGTATCTGTAATGACAGGCAGATATGTGCTAAGGCTAACTGAAATAATTGCTGTGGATTTCTGAACAGGAAAGATCTTATTCTGAAGTTACTAAAGCATAAATAGGTAATTTACCGCAAGAAAGTGTGTCCAGGGATTAATGGCAAAATTGCATCCACTTTTCTTCTGCTTAGTGAGAACTATATTTGTAATCATTGTATGCAAAGCATGCACAACGTGCCAGCTCAACTAAGATGTAATGAAGAGGCTTAACAAATACCAACATTGCTTATAGGAAGTAACGGTTAGTTTATCTTTGTATTGAACGTGTCTGAAATGCAATGACAAAAGCCTTTGGCATTTGGGACAATTTTCTAGCATCTTATAGGAATGAAGGTCTAGTCTTTACTGCCACATACTGTAACCTGCTGCTATTGGCAAGAAGCAGATTTCACACTGACCATGTTCTCCGGCTGCTTTTAGTGTCGCTTCAGGATGTGTCGATCCAAGGGGGTTACGCACAAATCGTCGCCGGCGCCGCAAGTCATCTTCCCAGTAGTCAAGGCGCCAGAACTCACGAGGACGACTACAATGAAACAGAGGAGCCACATATGTTAGCAATTATCAAACAGCATGGTAGCGCTGAATTTCTGCATAAAGCTCTCCTTGTTTGCGCTGCTTTTGCCTTTTTTTTTTTTTTAACCTCCCCCCTTTCTGCAATCTTTTACTTAGGTATGTCCTTGAAAATAACAATATCACCTTCCAGTCTAAGGAACTCCTTTCCCTTTTTTCTTGGAAGGTGAAATGAGCACTAAATACATCATTTTGAAATGAATTGCTGACAGTGTGATCAGTTTCCCCACACTCTAGTGGCATGTGCTCCGATTTCAGCCTCATTTCAGCCTCAGCAGGGCACCTTTCTCAGTGACTGCATTTATAAACCAGAATAGGGAAAAGGCTATTATAAATATGGTATAGCATTACCTATATTAATCAAAGTCTGTCCCCCTTCATTTTTCTTCCTAATTTGTGCCTTTTTGCACAAGGTCAGTAAATCATACCATGAATTCTTGGTCCAGAAAGTGTTAACTTTAATGAATACCTCAGTTACATGGTTATGTATGTGATAATAAAATATTACTCTGTTTAGATGTGCAGGAATTTAATTAAAATAATCTCTTAAAATATTCATTACATTTAGCCCCTGAGGCTTAGAACAACACAAGAAAATGCATTTCTTTTCCATTTACTGTTTTTAAATAAACCATTCCAGAAGAGTGAAACAGCAATCTATTTTCGAGCAAATCAGATTGGATTTCTGGTTTATGTAGTTGTGTTTTTACATTTAATTAAAAACTACATGTTATGATGTGTAATAATTGCTATATTGAAGGCATACTTTTAAAAAATTACATCTAGAAAAGGTTATATCAAATTCATTATTTTCCATTGTATGCTCCAAATATACGTAGATCTTTTTAATATGGTCATATATAAGTGCCAGTTACTATCTTGTTAGATGATCATGAATGAATGCCACTGTAAAACAGTATTTTAGCCCAGAGAACGTATAAAACCCACCAATTTCAGGTATAGCAAATAAACAAACAGAAAATGCCTGAAGCATAGAATAGCCATGATAGCCTGAAAACCTGTATACCCAAATTAAAAAACACTGATTTTGTTGAACATAGCTAGTATTAAAACAATAGATGAAAATGCATATATATTCCATTTCTGGTCCAGGAGCTAATAGAAAGTATACCTGTCAACACTGACAAATGAATAGCCACAACTAATTTAGAGATCACAATGTTAAAAATACTTGGTATCTACATTCTTGGTTTTGAGGTCTAAAGGCAGAAATGAGTTTTATTTAAGGTAAATCAAGGTTTCAAACAAACATGGTAACAAAAGCCAGAATAATTTGCATAACCCTACTCACAAACACCCTTTGTAGACATCAAAATTGTGACTGAAAATAATCTTATAAAAATGGAGAGTGTCTTTGCATCTACCTTCATTAAAATTCTATGCCTTTTTCTAACACCAAAGAAAAGGCAGTGCTATTCTTCATGTTCCTGATTTCTTACTTTCAGAAAAATACTGAAGTATTGGAATCAAATGCCCCAGTATCTTATTTTCACACTTTGTGTGTGTTACAATCATGCTAAAATTTGAATGCTTTGATTATAAAATCCAATGATTTTGGAATAATTAACCAAACAAAAATTTTAAAACACAGGAAGATACGGGTTTATTCGAAGGTCGATTAATAACTTAAAATTCTCCATTAGTGATTATAGAAAAAAGGCAGAACACAGCTGGCTATGTGCATGTCTTTGATAGTCGTAGAGCATGGATAGGCACTTCATCATTCTGCCTTCCTACATTTATCTGTTAAAATTATTATCAAATATCAGCCAGGATGCAGTCGTGAATCACAGACTGCTCCTCGTCTTCAGGGGAATGATACAATGAGGGTCTATTCATCAGTATGGCAATCGGCACAAGTAATTAGTTCCCTAGACTGAGATCTCCTACAAAGCTTATTTCAGTCAGCACCACAAACATATGACAATGAAAAGCTAATGGAAGCCGCTAAAATTTGTTAACCTCTTCTGCCATCAATCCTTCTGGTATTCTGTGCTACAGTATTATGCAAAGATGGTAAATTATTAATTTGTCATTCATCTATCTTTCTACAGTTTTGATAGAATTAAGTGATGACATTCTTCTGGATAACAATTACAATTATACTACATTACAAAACTATGCTAAAATTACTAGAAAAATAGGTGACAATGATCAGGCACAAAGTATTGTCCTGAAACATAATATATCTTTAGTTCCCTACTTTTATTTTCAGTTCGGCATACAAAATTTACATAGGATTCCATCTCCTTCACCAGTACGCTGATTATTCACAAACAACAGCATATCAACTATTAGACTGGGTATTTATAACTATATACAACCACTTATAATACAACCACTGTATTATAAGGTAAATAAAAAGAAAATTCTACTCTCTACATATAGAAGAATATCTAACACAGCCCAAAATAAACACCTATGTTGTCTAATTCTTACAAGTGAGCCATTTTTGAGAGCAGCTACTGGGACAAATGCATAGTAGTACCAATATAAGCCAGTATACTACACAGCTACTCTCGAACAACTAGCTTACTAGTAAGATCAATTAACCACGGCAGTCCCATCCCCAAAAGGCAATGCTGTACCATGCAGACTTTGTACCTCTGCAGCCAGGGGGAGACAGATATAAATATTGCTCTGAGTCGGACAGAATTGACTGCTGAAGGACTGACGGATTATGAAGCAAAGGGCCAAGTAAGCAGATTTTGGGAACAGTATAGTGCCATTGACTACGGGGACATCTGACAACAGAAGTTTCCGGCCCTACAATAAAGGCTGCCATATGGACTAAAGGTGCTATATGGACTGGATCAATGAACATAAGTACTCAATTAGTGTAAGTGCAAGAGCAACATTTCTCAGGGGATTGGGGATTTATGAATTATATATCATATGATTTGCATGGATTTGTCAGGGCCCCCTCTAACATGATACACAGTAATTAGTGGTTCCTTGGTAACAATATTGACTGAATAGAAACAAAGCTTTGATATTAAATGTTTTATTCAAATAGCATAACCATTATATTGCTTTATTTTTCAAACAGCTCCCCGAATTACCAGGCTATGTACTCAGAATTGAGATAAAACCTCCCTCTCAATTTCCACGTAATTAACTAGATTCTTACCATTGTACAGAGATGAGAAGAAATACAGAATGAGCAATATAACTTGTATTCTCAGGACTTTGAGTATGTCATGCAAAAGAAAAAGTCACTTCACTGGTCAATGGGAAAAAGCTTAAATGCTCACAGACCTTCATTCCAAGAACAAGAAACCTATTTTTCCTACAAGTTTCAAAGATCAACACAATTGGAAACAAAACATACCAACTGCTGTATTAGTTTTATTACGGTGTAATAGCAAAGGAATTTTAGGTGTGGGAATTACCTATTGGTCTTCATAACCTATAGGAGATCTAAATTGAATCTAAGCAGTACAACCAGAGAACAATGAGAGGATCATGCAATTGCTCAAGAATTACTTCTTGTAACGCCTTATCCATTGTGTATTTCAAGATATTCTGCTACCTCTATGACCACAGAAAAGAAGCAGTCAGCACACTAGTGTGGACAGAAAAGGGACTGTGAGGTGAGGAAGAGGAAAGAAAATGTAAATCTACAAAAGCAATAGTTTAAGAGGTCTTGGGGCTGTACTTGGGCCACCAGTTAATTGAGAATGGATTTTAGCACACCACAAAAGCATCCATTCGGATCCTTAGACTAGTGAAGTACTAAATAAATAAACCCAGCACAGAAAAGATAAACAAAGAAAAGGAAAGAGAGGCGAAAGCAGCACAGCGTTATAGAAATCGTCTGCAGAGACAGAGGATGACTAGAGCTCTAAATGACCTCTTCTATCTAGAAGGCTATCTAGCCTTAAAGGCAAGAAAACCCACTCACACGAAAGACAATTGCAACAAACTTAAAAGCAGATGGAAACTAGAGTGTGTATGCCCTCAAAAAAATGTGTTGTTACGAAGATTCAGACCAGCACAGTCTGCTATTATAGTCTTTGCAGTCTACTATTTAAAGAAAAACAGTTCTTGCTCTGCTGTATGGCAATTATGTACATTAAACACAGATATGAAACATTAGTCAACATTAATTTTGTACTGCTAGAAATGATTGCACTGACAGATCTGGAAGCCAAGGCTGTTCCCAGGCCACAGAACGAGAACACAGGTGGTGATCATGACATAAGCATACCACCTCATTCACATGCCCTAAATCTATGTGAAGATACCAAGATAAATTTCCAGATGACATACTCCTCGTAGGAACTCTAACCATAGAGTTAAGCAGGTAAGTCAGTCTCCAAACCTAGTAACTCCTTGGACTTTCCGCTAAGACCATCAGCAAGGCAATCAATCAGTGACGGCTATTTTTAGGGTGTAAATGCTTGAACACAGAGACCCAGGCTAAATTAGTTTCATAGAAACCGAACACAGAACGGCAACACCACTTATTCATCAGTAACAACAGCAGGGATTTGAAAGGGAACCCGGAAACAGGCGGCTCTGCAATTTCTCCATCACTGACTGCAAGCCTACCATAAGTTCTGGTTTTAATTTATTCAGCACTTTTGGTTGCAATGGCTCATCAAATGCACAGTATCAGGCGCTACTTCCAAATTAAACCAAAGAGCAACCATTGAACACAAATAGTGATGACAAATTTTTAAGAAAAAATATGCTGGATTATTTTAATGCTGTTCAGGAGTGTCTTGCTCTATATCTAGGTAACTTTTGCTTCCATGTAAAATACTTCAAGAAATCAAGCCAGGCATCTGCTGCAAGATACACAAACATTTTTCTTCAAAAAAAGAAGCAATAAGGATTCGCATTTGATTGTCAATCCAAAGATAAAAGTGCTGAAGTTCTAGAAAGTAGAAATCTTGATGGAGTACTGCTAGCAGACTGCAGGGCATCATGTAATGTAAAAGACTGCTGTATCTTGCAAATTGAAATCCGTTGCATTTTCATGCAGCTGGATGTCCAGAACATTAACTAAAATCTCTCATATTTTGCATGTAATAATAAAATGCAAGCTATCTTCCACTAACTGACTTATAAAATGCAATTTCAGAAAGCAAGCAGAACATTTTCTGAAGCCCTTCAATATTCTTGTAATGAGCTTTCATAAACTGTGATCTAAAAAAAGAAGTTACACCAAGGCACATTAATATCAGTAGCTACATGTCTATAAGTACT
Organism: Fulmarus glacialis; assembly: GCF_000690835.1. Lineage (NCBI taxonomy): Eukaryota > Metazoa > Chordata > Aves > Procellariiformes > Procellariidae > Fulmarus > Fulmarus glacialis. The sequence continues at coordinate 11,817 of NW_009235344.1, forward strand.
AACCTAAAAAATGTTTTGTGCACATCCAGCTGTATTATTAATTTGTAACAGGGTCAAAAATATCTAACATATTTTGGAAAATAAAACATTGAGCTTAATGATGGTAAAGCAAACACTGAAGATGTAATTTGACAAGCAAGTTCTCAGCAGCAGTAGCAAATTCAGCATTTCATGCAGAGATCCCATGCACAAGTGTTTGTGTTGCCATATGGTAAACCTAAATCAGTGTACTGATACAGTTGGGAAAATGACTGTTTGTCAGTAAATCAGGTTCCTGATCTGATTCGCAACTTTGCCTGTATTACCAAAGCACACAGGAAAATGTTTGATTAGTATTAAATCAAAGTTGCCGCTAAAATATTATTTGGCCAGCTACACTCTATCTCAACCTGTGTATTTCACATCACTTCACTGATAAGGTATCTACTTCAGAACATTAAAGATTAATTAACTCCTGGTAAGTGCATTCAGATCTTTGGAAATGCTACCTACATTACCTATATTTTCCTCAATGGCAAAACCAGTTAAAGATCATCTACTCTCTCTCCCTCTCTCAGATGCATTCACGTAAGCATTTGTGCAGCCACACTAAACCGAATCACAGTAACAATCTGGGCTTATTAAGGTTCAATGTTTTTATTCTCTTTTATATTAGTAACCTGTTTATACTGCAATCTCTCCAGCAACTATGTAACTAAAAATGAGGGAACAAAATATGCAGGTGAGGGGAAGGAAGGAAACGATGAGGAAGAACATCTTTGATATCAAAAAAGACGTATCATGTAATCATACTCTAGTATTAGCAGAGTCTGTGCCTTCTCATGTTATCTTCATTTTCCCCACACATAGACGTTCATATCCCATAGTTTCAGAATACAGACTTCCACAAATGGAAATCATTGGGAACCCTTAAGCAAAAAACCGTCATGCACAGGCAGGATCTTAATCTCTGCCACAGTCACTGCTTTAGCAACAGGAACTGGTCATAACAAAGGCCCAAGGCCACCAAGTACAACTGCTTCGGCATAATATCAATTATGCAGAATATTAATGTAATCCATTAAATTAGCATAGTCTATTTGCTTCTTCTAACCCTTCTCCAAGAAAACACTTGACTTTGTCTATAAAGGATTTTTTCCTAAAAGGACTTTTGCCTTTATCTGTGCTTCAATTTTATCAAAAGGGGGTGGGGTGGAGTGTTTTGTGTTTCCAGAAGAGACAGTAGTGCCATTTTTCTTCACATCTTTCAGAAGAAACAGATGTGAAAAGCGGGGTATGAACTTCAGGCACAACGTCTACATGGACTTAGCATAGAACTGTCACTCTGAGGACCTTTGTACAGTCTAAACCTAATCTACTTCCAGCGTAGAGGGGAAAAAAAGGGAACGTCAGTAAGGGAAGCATGTCTTAACAGATGTTTCATGCTATTTCCCCATATAAACAAGACAGTACAAACAGCACAGATCTGTAATTCCTAGATTTGCATTTTAAAAACTGGTAGAAATGCTGTTTGTATGCTTTTATACAGTAAATAGTTAGGATATTATCTCTTTGTCTCAACCACCCATTAGACACTGCAGCTACAATTCCCCGCCCAGGCCCCCTGATCTCTGTGTTTTGAATCATACCAAAAATCCATTCCCATCTAACTAGCTTGCAAAACAAAACCAGAGGAACAATGCTAATTTCAGATATCACAGAGAGTCTTTTCTGCATTGACAAGCTTTGAATTCCTCATTTAAAAAGCAATCTGGAAAAAATGTTGACTATAAATGTTTCAGTCTCCCTCTACGCATTATAAAGCACCATGTCAGCGTAAAGACAAGCCCACCTTTAAGGTGTTGCTGTCCTAGATGATGGTGTTATTAACCTCCAGTTTAAAAACAGCTCTGTTTATGTATGAGTTTATGTATGCTCCTCTTTGATCTTTATTAACCCCTTGGTGGCTAACCACAGCCCCAGCTTTTTCGCAGGAAGCATTCTTTGAAGTGCTGGCATTCCAGTGCACACTGATACTTCAAAGAGGGCTCACTTAAATACATGATACAGTACTAATCATGTACTCTGCAACCACTAGCACTATCTTATCTTGGACTGATCTTATTTTGATCAGTCTGAAATAAAGCTGCACTTTAAAAGACAGTCACCTTAAGACACAGTTCAATTCTTGTTGCTTTTCTGTCAAGATTAATTATAAATTAACTGAAAACTACTCCACTTCTCTATCAGAAGTTAACATGAAAACTTTCTTCTGGCTTTGAGCAAAATTAGTTCTGACATGACTCAGACATGGAAGAACGAATGTATAGCAAATTTGCAACCGGATGCTTTGGCTTAGTTGCTCATAAATCTTTCCAGATCTTGCACATCCTACACCTGATTGCATTCAACAACTTTTAATTTGTTTTTCACAATAACTACAGTTCATACAGATCCCATAAACTGCTATTCATACTGAAAATAACAAGAACTACCATAATATACAAAAAATACAACTCACTGGAGTTTTTTTTCTGTTTGTCTGATAATGCGGAAATTTAGTCTGCAGTACTTAGTCATCCCTTCCTTGCCAAAATGAACAATGGAATATAAGAATATAGGTTGGAGGATATATGATAAAGGAGCCAGCTCAATCTCCATCTCCTTAGCCATTTCTACTGGTTCTGATGTTTTCACTAATTACAGCATCAGCAGATTTTCTGTGAGGAATAAAGTACTTTGATTAATTCTTTCCAGTAGTTTGTAATTTGAGATTATAATCTTTCAGCATTTCTGGATATGTAGATCAATTTTTGACCAAAACAAGAAAATCTCAGATCTGTTATTTCATTTGTATATTGTTCTGACCCCAAAAGTATTAAACCAGAGGAATTACAGTAAAGCTTTTTCCAAAAATCTTAGATTTGACCTGCACCAAACATTTCAGTTTCACTACCATCTCTTCTAGAAGAAACAGGATGAAATCACATTCCCACATATCTGCACTTTAAGAGCTGTGGCTAACCTGTATCCTTTTTTTATAGCTCTCTTAACAGCTGGATACTTTTCTTGCTTCCATAAAAATGTAATAGTGCACCCCTCTGATTCAGCAAATACGTTTCTGCTCTATGTTCTTCTAAAGGAAGTTAAATTTTTTTCTTTTGTACATATATGTTCAGAGTTCTCTGCCAGAAAGGTCTAAACTAATTGTTCAATTTTTTTTTTCCCCCAAAAGAAGGTAAAATTAGTATCTAGTAACTAAATTAACTCAGCAATTCAATAAACACCAAAGAAAGGAATAGGAAAGATCATAGAATCAGAATAGTTTGGATTGGAAGGGACCTTTAAAGGTCATCTAGTCCAATGCCCCTGCAATGGGCAGGAACATCTTCAGTTAGATCAGGTGGCTCAGAGCCCCGTCCAACCTGACCTTGAAGGTTTCCAGGGATGGGGCATCTACCACCTCTCTGGGCAACCTGT
>NW_009235344.1:15300-21664 GCF_000690835.1 Fulmarus glacialis
CGTAGCTCTACTCTCTTTTAGTTTAAAACCATTCCCCCTTGTCCTGTCGCAACAGGCCCTGATAAAAAGTTTGCCCCCATCTTTCTTATAAGCCCCCTTTAAGTACTGAAAAGCTGCAATAAGGTCTCCCCGAAGCCTTCTCTTCTCCAGGCTGAATAATCCCAACTCTATCAGCCTTTCTTCATAGGAGAGGCGTTCCATCCCCCTGATCATTTTTGTGGCCCTCCTCTGGACCTGCTCCAAAAGGGCCACGTCTTTCTTGGGCTGAGGGCTCCAGAGCTGGACGCAGGACTCCAGGTGGGGTCTCACCAGAGCAGAGGAGAGGGGCAGAATCACCTCCCTCGACCTCCTGGCCATGCTTCTTTTGATGCAGCCCAGGATACCGTTGGCCTTCTGGGCTGCGAGCGTACATTGCTGGCTCATGTCCAGCTTTTCACCCACCAGTACCCCCAAGTCCTTCTCAGCAGGGCTGCTCTCAATCCCTTCATCCCCCAGCCTGCACTGATACCAGGGGTTGCCCCGACCCAGGTGCAGGACCTTGCACTTGGCCTTGTTGAACCTCATGAGGGTCACACGGGCCCACTTCTCGAGCTTGTCCAGGTCCCTCTGGATGGCATCCCACCCCTTAGGTGTGTTGACCACACCACTCAGCTTGGCGTTATCATGAAAGATGACCGAGACTTAGGTACAACATCAACAGTTTTCCAATGAACCTCTGCAAGGTTTGCTAAAGATCACTTGCCTCCCAACTAGCCTTGCCAAAGTATGTTTTCCATTCAAGAGAGACCAACCTGTTAGTTCCTTTGATAGGAAAGAGACTGTCCTCCAAATTATAAGAGATGGAACAACTCTGGCCTGCTTACATGTTTTTTATATTTTTTTTAAACCTAGAACGATAAAGAGAAGAAAGTCCTCTCTGAGGCCTCTAAATGCCTGCATATCAAAAATATGTAAATTTTATCTTTTTATTGTGGACAGATAAGAAAATTCCCCCTTCAACCTCTTGCTTAATCACAAATTAATCTGAACATACTTGTCCCTCTGATTTAAATTACATGAGGGGGAATAGGTAACTGTCTCAGGCCCACAGCATGGTTGGCTACTGTTAAACAATATCCTGGAAAAGGTGTTATTAATTCGGATTGCAGGTTAGAATTCTGAAGTCTTAGAGACACCCAACTTCAACATTACCTGCATTTCTCTTACTCTCTGATATAACTAAAATCAAAGCTTACATTAAACAAAACAAAAAAACAACCAAAACCAAATAAAACCGCCCTTTAAGCATGATTTAAAGGCTAACACTTCTGTCAGAGATTTAGTTCAGGATTTAAAAATCTGAGGAGGGCAAAAATCTGGGAAATTACTTCATTGTGTGATGATTGCAGGAACATATGTAAGAAAGAGTTCAAGTAACTGCAAACATTGTATCGCTCTCTGAGACAGGAAACAATAAGTACAAGGCAGCAAGACCACTAAGAAGCACATGGAGCAAAACTCCTAACTGTTACCATACTAGCGCAGCATAGTCAGGAAACAACAACAGGACTCAAAAAACTTTAAAAGGCTTAACTTATTAAATGTATTTCTCCTTTGAAAGCCTTGCAAAAGGTCTCTAAAAATAAAACCACACCACTGAATTATGATGAAGCACCCTTTCCTGGACCACACAGAGAATACTGTATTTACTCAATCTTTAAAAGAAGGAAAAAGTAGCCTGAAAACACACCTTATCTTCTATTATATATGGTCAATGAAACAGGAGACAAAAGGATGGCAGTTAATAGGCACTGCAGAGAGGCAAGTTCAAAGCTGTTACGTGACACAGTCTGCAAGTGAAGATGCTGCTTGTGAACTGTTCTTTGCAAGGTGGCAGCTATCAGCAGCGTAAAGAATACTGCTTCTGCTGAACACAGTCTGCAAGAACTTGGCGTGAAACAACATGTACATCATACTACTGAGGATGGAGAAGCAGCATTAAGGTACAGACATGAAGGTCTAGACAGGTAGGAAAAATGTTCCCAAGGTGGGGAGCTGATGTGAGAGAATAAGCTAACAAAAAGTCGGAGTCTCCATTTGGAAAGGTGAAAGTGCGTATTTGGGGCCAACGTCAAGAGGTAGGGAGGCACTTTATAGTTGTTTCTTCTGCGCACACCTATCATTGTCATCCTATACTTACATAAATATAGTACTATTTCATGCCTGATTACTCGAGTGTTAATTTGAGCTCGCCTAAATATCTGCAGCTTTAATCACCCATACTATCAAAGCTAGCTGAAGTTACTGAACTGCTTCCTGAGATCCACTGATGCCCCAAGGGTCATAAAGGTTCTGAAGATAGTTACTAGCCCCCTCTGAAAATCACACCTATCTGCCTACATTAACGAAAGAGAAGTGCAGAAGCCATCCTTATTAATGTTACAAAAGTTAACAAAGGACTACTTGCAGTAAAGCATAAGCAACGTTAGACTGCTAAACCACCCAAGGTTCCTTTAATATAGTAATTCAAGGGCTTAATCTAGGAGAAAAGCTTGCACAGTGCAATGTCAGAAGCAGCTAATTGAGAAGATGTAAACTTCTTTTCTGTATCTATTTTAAGAGAGAAATCTAGCAACAGGTAACTTGGTAGTGAACATTTGGACTGAGCAATACAGAGACATTGCAATATTCTTTCCTCCACATATCCTTACTTTACACTCAAGACTAACAGTGTTAGCATTTAAGTCCAACGTCACAGAACAGGATTGATAACAAAGATTGTAAAATGAAAGCTTAAGAAGCAACAAACCAGGAAGTGTTTCCTGTTTCATTTCAGTGATTTAAAAATGAGCATAGCCCCCCCAACTTCTTTCCCCTCTGTGTTAGCATCCATAGAGACACATGCTAAAAGACAATGAAGCTTTTTCTTCAGGGGGGCTATCACCTCTCTCGACATGGTTTCCAACTTTTCCCTCTTCAGCCAGCTACTCTTTTATTTGCTTTTAAGACAAATTTACCAGCCATCTCAGCAACAATAATTCTGAGTTTCAAGTCAAATATGAAAAAAAAAAAAACCCAAAACACAGTAGGAAAAACAACATACCTCTTTAGGTTTTTTCCTAACATTGAAACACCTTTCTCAATATTAAGCAGGTCTTCTCAAGGCAGCAATCCCATCACGGAGGAGAATGAAATGGACACAACACTGTCACTCACAACTGGAAACAATAAGCCATATGCAGCAAAGAATCCCCATCCCACAGCCACTCAGCACCACTAGGAAAAGCCCCCAGAGAGGAGAACTGAGCAATCTGGGGTAACTCACACTGGACTGCACCCAAACTGCACACTCCAGCAGTGCCACCAATGCCCGAGGGACTCCGTGTCCCCCGCAGAGGAGGGACGTGAATGCAGCCGCTGGATAGAAAGAGCACAGGAATGGCTGTACCTTTTCTCACCAAAAATCTAACCCCAAATTCTGCCTCCAAAAACATTAGTGGTGGCTTAAGTGGTGGCTTAAGGAAGAGTAAGATCAAACTGATCATGTACAACTTCTCCCCTAATACTCTGCCAGTTTCCAACTATTTTCAGCTCAGGGGATTTCCTGACTCTAATGTGGTTTGTCTATTTATACTCCTTCTTCCTCCTAATGTATTTCTCTTCCAAGTACTATCCACAGTGGAGAAACAGCCTTCAAACAAACCCAAGTATCAGTGGCCTCAACCCCCAAGTTCAGAGCTTGGGAAGAATTACCACAGTGAAAAACAACAGGCTGGGACTGTGCTAATTTCTGGGAATTCCTGTTCTAATGTGTCACTTGGGCACCAAGGTACGGAGTTTTAAGTGGCACAGGCAAACCTTAGTTTCTGGACTACAGAATTCCATCTGTGTGTGTATAAATCAAGTACCTGTATAGTATGTGATACTGTTAACATTCATGAACAACAATAGTAGGGACACTGAAGAGAAAAATCCATTAGGTACTAAAGAAACTCCTAAAAAAACTATAAATTGCGTATTTAAAATCTGGAATGCAAATGTGAAAGCAGAACGTTTCTCTAACGACCATACAGTTTTCCACATTTTTTGCTGGAGATGTTAATTCTTGTTTTATGTAAATTCTTCAGAGAAGATTATTTAAGACTGTGTGACTGTTAAATTATTGTGCAGATACTTATAAGCATAATTTAGGTATACTGCACCACAACGCACATTTTCTTCCTTGAACATAATCTTCCTCCCGCATTTATAAACAGTATGTGTAATTATCTGTAAAGTCACACCTTTCTCCATTATTCAGCTTTAGAAATAATCATGTATTATCCCAGTGAAACTAGTGACGACTTTTTTTCAGTAGCCTATGACGAAAAAATTAAAGAATCCAAACATTTTAACACACTATATAATACAACTTCTCCAAGAAATCTTGTTTATAAAGTTTGTTAAATCCATCACAGAAAAAACTCTTAAAAAAAAAATCATGGTAAAAGAATTGAGAAGCGTATTTTTTTGCAATTAGCTTCTCTGCTGACAGAAGAGTCAATTCAGACTGACACTCAAAATTGAGAAAAGACTGTTTCATTTCATCATGAAAATTTAATGTTTTCACTTTACTTTTCAAAATAAAAAGACCACATATTTTGAAAGAGATTTCAAGGATAAGATAAAGTGAAAAGTTTTCCACTGCTGTAAAAACATTAATGTTTTCAGAAGACAAACCATTCTTTCTCATTTTGGGAGGAAGATGAATTCAAGTTATTAATGAAATGAACAGAGCCCTAGAAAAGAATAAAAAAATACTAATTTGCATGCAAACGAGCTTGGTTTCTTTAAAGTGACTTAGGAATTTTAATTTGGACTGTTTCAAATACTGAACATATACACAGCTACTTGTACTACATTTTTCAACTAAAAATTAAAAATACAGTAATGAAAACAATGGCAAAAGGACTCAAATAAAACCTGATCTTTTGCTACAACTTCTCAAGGTCACAGGATTCATTTTCAGTATCATGCACCATTAAAATTTACTTTGTTGTACTAGTCACTAAGAGGGATAGAGAATATGGTTTTCACAAAAGAGATGGCTTTCATCTAGACTTTCACCCTCTTTATAGGGAATAACTTTGCTAAACTTTGGAAATGAAATACATGTGTGAAGCTATATGGGCAAGCAGCAAATCACAGCAATAGCTACGGATTACTTACCAAACCATATGATAGAAGTAACCAATCTTTGATACTAATCGCTGCAAGATGGTATTTTCCCCAAAAATTTCCCATGAGGGAAGAGGGCAGCGAGAAGAAAAGAGACAGACTGACAATCATCACAGAGATTACAGCACACTGTATGGGATTTGGGGATGAGAAACCAATGCATTAACAAATGTAAGAAGTTCTTTGGCTGAATTTATTCTGTGACGCGGATTCAATGGCTTTTGAATGTTTCACAAGAAATAGGTTTGTAGGTAATTCTACTTGCCCAAAAGTCTTCTAAGGTATTATTTTAATTTCTGTTTAGTATATTTTAATAATTTGTAGTAAAATTTCACTAGTCGAAGTTACCTATATTAGGAGAACTTTAATTTTTCCCCATAGAAGCTGTTGCCCAAAGTATTTCTTTGGTTATCTCTGTACAAAGCTGCCAAATATGGCCATGCTAAAGGCTTTGGAAGTTCACAGTCTGTATACAGTCAGTAGGTGTTTGCTAATGGTGAAACACTTTTGAGGATGCTGCCCATCCTTCCCCAGGTCGTGCCTCTCAGATTGCCCCATCACACTTTCTCATATGCCCAGATCATGACCTCATGTGCGTCAAACCCACTGAGAACAGTCTTAGTTCCTGTCCATGACAAACACACATTATTCCCACAGACCAACAGAGAACAATTCCTCTAGTCCAGAATTTTATATACCAAAAAAAAAAAAGAAAAAAAAATCTAAACTTTCTCTGAAATGGCTACTCCAGAAAGATCAAGAGACATTGGGACAAAGAAAGTTGCAGTTGTCTTTCACCAGTGCTCTCTACATTCACAACAACTTAAGCAGCACAAAGGAGGAAATTATTTCATCCAGACACAGAAGAGACAAAGAGCCTATGAAGCAACACAGAAAACATCTAGATGTGGAAGCCATGGAAGATAAAAATGTGAGAGGGGAGGGATTATGCGTACGTGATCTGCTGGTGATCAAGCAGAGAAAAGAGGACAGAATTGGGAATCAGTAGGACAAGAGGCAGAGTAGAGAAGGGGTGGCACAAAACCAGGCCTAGCTAGGACAAAAACCTTGGAAAAGCAATAAAAGGTCAAAAAAGAAATCTGATGAAGAATTAATGGGAACAGAAAATGCAGGCAGACAAGAGCAGAAAGAAGGCCGGGGTGGGGGG
>NW_009235345.1:0-12521 GCF_000690835.1 Fulmarus glacialis
ATATTTATATTATATATACTGCAGTAGTACTCAGATGACTCTTTATGCTTGACCTTATTAAAGAAAAAAACCTTCAAATCTGAAGAGAATAGTAAAGTTTAATAGCTTTCCCCCCCCACAGTTTTTGCTTTACTGGACAGTGACTTCATGTTCATATTCCAGACTTTTTCTCTCAGGTAAATACGGAGGCCTAAAATTATCAGTCCACTTCAGTCTTCAGTCAGATGGCTGTATAAAGCTTCAGACGTGGCAATGTTGTACCCAGCACAACAACACCTCTCAACAGAAGTTTTGTGGAAGCATTTACTTGAGAAACAAGCACTCCTTCCGTGAGACAAGTGGGGCCAGGAGGAGCAATAGCTGAAGCAGGACGTAGAGGGGTGGATTCGGACATTGCTATGTTGAGAGGAGCAACCTAACTCAGCGCAAAAGCGTGGGTGCCCAACCTCATTGAAGCCAGAGGTCTTATAATGTCCAGTCTTTGAAATAAGATGCAAATATGGTGTTGTAACCATGTTGGAAGTAGACTGGTACCCACTTTTTAGGAGTGGGTCTTACCTTAAAACTGCTAAAAGGCTGATGAAGTTGGACCTTTGTCTGCAGACCTGGCTGACCTTTGAAAACATCTCTCTTGAGTAGGACTTGGCCCCTGGAAGTGCCACTGGGCTCAGGGTCTACCACCAAATGCTGCAGGGACCTTATCCTTGCACTGTTGGGAATGGGTGACAGGGGGTAGAAAGGTCGGACTGTAAGTGCCCAGGAAAGGCTAGGCTAAAGTAATCTCCTGGTAACTCTGCTACTGGCAAAATTATAGGATTCAGTGATGGATAGTAAAATTTGCCAACAAGAAGTAGGTGTTTCACAGTAAACACTAGAGTGGGTGGATTTCTAAACTCTAAAGGTACCGTCAAAAGACAGTTCCCAGATTGCAGGACGTAATCTTGATCACTAGATGGACTCAGTAAAAACACTCTGCCTGCAATACACAACTATACCACCACATGAAATGTGTTATAGGCCCCTTTCTACTTGTAAGAAATTCTGTATTTGCTTACGGTACTGCAACAGGCTTTGTCTATCTGGTATGTCAATTATACCTGTAAACATTTCTGTTTAAGTTTTAAACTGCAAGAAAATATTTTAAGTGAAACCTGTTTTCTTTGGTTTTAGGTGGGGATTTTTCTATTAGCTCCCTGTAAGTTTCTGTAATATTAATACTTTGAGACTTTTGAACAACTATCTCTGGCTTCTCTTCACTTGTTAGTTTAAAAGTTTGAGTTTGTTTTCTCAGTCCTGTGACTGGACAAATGAAACTAAGATTTAATTAAAAAAGGAAGCTCTGACCACAGAGAAGTCAAATTGATGTAAAAATTTTTCTACTTTCAGTTTTACCTGTGCTACCACTGCAATGTCCAGTGAGGCTGACACTGGTGCTGCTCGGGAGGTGCAGAATTTCATCCTGACAGCCCCTGTAGCCTCAATGGGGTTGTTGTGGTTTAACCCCCGCCGGCAACTAAGCCCCACACAGCCACTCGCTCACTCCCCCCTGGTGGAATGGAGGAGAGAATTGGAGGAGTAAAAGTGGAAAAACTTGTGGGTTGAGGTAAAGACGGTCTAATAAGTAAAGCAAAAGCAGTGCACGTGAGCAAAGCAAAACAAGGAATTCATTCACTACTTCCCATCGGCAGGCAAGTGTTCAGCCATCTCCAGGAAAGCAGGGCTCCATCACGCGTAACAGTTACTTGGGAAGACAAAACGCCTTAACTCCGAATGTCCACCCCTTCCTTCTTCTTCCCTCAGAGGTATATGCTGAGCATGACGTCATATAGTATGGGATATCCCTTTGGTCAGTTGGGGTCAGCTGTCCCTGCTGTGTCCCCTCCCAACTTCTTGTGCACCCCCAGCCTCCTCACTGGTGGGGTGGTGTGAGAAGCAGAAAAGGCCTTGACTTTGTGTTAGCACTGCTCAGCAATAATGAAAACATCTCTGTATTATCAACACTGTTTTCAGCACAAATCCAAAACATAGCCTCACACTAGCTTCTATGAAGAAAACTAATTCTATCCCAGCCAAAACCAGCACAGGGGTTCATTTATCTCTTTTCCACTTTTTTTTTGCAAAGCTGCATCTTACAGAAGGCCCTTCTTCTGCCCTATAATCCTATCATGAAGAACAAGATTAATCTGAAATATTCTGAATGTCATTGCTGAAATACATCTCTCAGATATGCCATGAGACATCAAAGAAAGGTCACAATGTGATATAATGTTTGAAAGTGAGAGTCCCATCAGATGTGCTACCAGACACCTATTAAAAATTTATTTTCAAGGAACTAACTACACTGTTCGATCTACATTCCCTGTGGACAGCTTTTCAGTTACCTTCTGGAGTGCTGAATTATAATCCAGCCATTACTGAGATGTTGACGAGGGAGAACGATGGTGTGAACAAATAGACTATGCACAGATCTGAAACACATTTCGAGTCTGCTGATGTAGCTCACTCTTGCAACACAAAACAAAGCATATTTAGACAATTCATATTCCCTTTACATACATAATGACCTCTTTAAGGTAGAGAAATCTTTCTGGGCTTTCCTTATTGCAATCATGTTAAAATTTTTGAAGTCGGGTGGAGAAACTAGAAGCCATCTGTCAACCTGAAATTCCCCTGTAAAAATTAACGATTGGGTTAATAGCCCTGAAGAAGTAATTTTATCAGTTCATATACACCTGTCATCATCTACCTATCTTTCAGAAAGTAGTTGACCATAGTCTTGCTTCCTGGTTTAGTTATAACCTCCAAGCATACTCCTCAAAAGGTTCTGTTAAGTATAAAACATAGAAATCTTTCCTCTTCAAGCAAAGTTGTTGAAAGCTCAATTTAAATATTCTGTATTTAATTCTAAAAACTTTTAATATTATGTCAAATCTATTCCACTGGTTACTGGTTTTGAGAAAACTGATTCTAGGGTGAATACGAGAGTATGAGCAGCTAGGTGATAATGGATAGCACATGTGGCAATTAAAACCAGACTCTGTAACTTACATGCTGGAATGCATTTCAGTATTAGCTCCACTGTTTTGATACTCAGAATCGGGTCTCCACCAGATTTACTGAGTAGGAAAATCTAGTTCCTTGCTGAAAACAAATAAGGCCCGAGGGTTTGAACTTCTCTGTGAATCAATAGGTTCTCTTGTCTCCATTCTTTTTCCCAAGCGGCGCCTTTCATTTTAATATCTTGCCTCTGTAAGGTCCTCTTCTTTTTATAGCACAAGGCAGTGGTCTAGAAAGACTACATTTTAACAGTTTATTATTGCTGTTCACAGTTATTTTGATCATATTCAGGTCTTTTCTGTGAAGAGAGAATTTTTATGCTCTTGTATGTTTATCAACAGCAATCCACCTACTAATGTTGCTGTACCATTTTTGTGATAGCCTCATCCACAACAGTAAGACAGATTGTTTTAAATCGTGCTGACAGTGACTTTCTATATAAGGTCCATATTTCACTTTAAATTTGTTGGAAGTTTGAGCAAAATGTGTGAAGTATGCTAGTGATCAGGGATATTAGCAGATCTGAATCTTTATTTTTTAGAGGTTTATCCCCTGGTAATGCCCACAGTCTTCTAAGCTCACTGTCATGTTCTCATTTGGTCACATAGCTGTAAAGGCTAGTTACAGACAAAGTTGCTTCTGGGGCTGTTTGTCAGTAGTGAATGAGGCAAGTATCCTGTGGATAAGCACATAGTCTAACTAAAGACTGCATCTCAATGAATTGTCGCAAAGTCACAGGTTAAGAATGCATCAACAGTTCTAAGTTTTGAGTGACCTGATTTCCCGATTCGTGGGACTGTGGCCAGACACAGTCTGTGCTGGATCTTAGCTTATGACCAGAGACTTTCCTAGGCTAAGTACAGAGTGTGGCCCTTGGGTTTTGCAAAGTTTTCAGGAGAACATTAGTCAAAATGTATCCTACAAATGTTAAATATTAGTGCTGTCTTGAGATATTTCATCTTTGCAGTACAGTCCATCAGAATTTAAACATCTTGTTTTTATTTTTGAATAATTACCACCAAGGTAGAGGTTTGCTGTCAAATCCCAATGTGAACACCAATACCATGTAAAAATAACATTTATGGGGAGTGCACAAGGGATAAAAAGAAGTAAGCTGTCATTTTCAAGTGCTAATGCAGTGTTGAGCTAATCCTTTTATGCTGTGATGATACGGTGGTAAATAATGTGTGTGACAACATCTGCCAAGAAATTGGTAGTATCTTTGACTAACTCAACCGTAATTCTCCTTGTCTCACTACATGCAATGTCATGACATGGTTGAAATCCCACTGTGCTTACCATATGTGCACACCATCCCTGTATTTCACGTCACCTGCAAAAAGTGGGGACAGCCTGGACAGGCTGATGGTGTTACGTGGATAGGAGTCACTTTGTCTGTATAAGTGGTAGATTAAGAACACCTGTTGGCTGATAACCTGTTCAGGTTTATTTGCAGCAGATATTGATAAACAAAGTCATCATATTAACGGCCACAGTTAGCCTACTAAGCTGTGGGCTTCCTTGCTTGCCAGCCAGGAGGGTACAAAAGCAGAAAGAAGCATTCAAGTACTTGAGAAGCAGGCTTTTTGAGAACACCAGCAATAGGCTTTCTTGAATCTTAGAGCCTTGCTTTGCATTTTCCTCAGTTTAGCAACTATTAGTAAGATGAACTGCTGTAATACCTGAGATTGAATTGTAGACACATTGTATTGATTTCATTTTTTCAACATCCTCGTTCTGGAATGGGTTTGTTAAGTTGGGTTTTTTTAAGTTATTATTTTATTTTAATCTTATTTTAATACAATTTTCATCCAAGTAACAGAAATATTTAAACATGGAGAATTATCCCAATATCTAGGATTATTGTTACTGATATTTTTCCTTTCAGTCCCGCACCACTTCCCCCCATGCCAATTCAAAATATGTCTAGAATTAATTTAAAGTGTTCTGCTTCAGTGAGAAGTGTTAGAAAGTTGGCTAATTGTAACATTTCTGTGTCTAGGGTATGACACTTAAGTGTTCAAAGCTAAGTGGGCTTAACAGAAATGGTATGGTATTCTTCTAAGCTATTGAGGAGTCTCACCTTCCATGGTTCGGACAGTGGAATTATAAAAGTAGCATGACAAAATAGAGCATATTAATGAGCATCTTGGTTTTCAAAAATAGTAGTGACAGTTAGAATAATGATCTTCTCAACTGTAAAGTTGGTAAACTTGATGTGGTCCTTGAGGTAAAAACTTTGTGATGCCATTTTCACTGTCGCTTGAACAGATTCAATGTTGTGTACTTCTAAAATACCAAAATACCAAGCATTATAGAATTCCTCATGTATAAGGTCACCAGCCACACATTTTTTAAACTACCTGGTTTTGAAGGGAAAAAAAATGTTTTTGACATGAAGTACAGTATTGGGGGGATGTAAAAGCCTACTAAACTATACAAGCTGATATTAAAGGAAAATATATAGGTGGAGATAGTGGTTTTATTGTTGAAAATCTGGGGATCAGAATGGAAATGAGAGTCCATTCTTATCTTTAACAGAGGCTTTCCATGCAGCTTAGGCTTCTTTGTCTTTCCTTTTGTTCTGCCATTTCTCCATCTTTAAGATTAGGTTGGTACTTAAAAAAGAGCTTGGCTTTCTGACTTCTGCTGTGTGTATGTACAGTGGAAAGCACAACAGAATCCTGATTGTATGAGAAGGTCACTATCTTGATGTAGTAATTCTCAAACTTGGAAATAACCATGAAAGAAAAAACACTTAAAAAAACCCCATTACAACTCAGAAGAATTTGTGCTGAGAGAAAGAAGAGCCAATGGCTTCATCAGTTATGAATCACCCTTAAAACCAAATTATCTTAACAAAAAAATGTAAATTGTGTGTATGTTCTGCAACAACACATTTGAGATTCTAATTTTCCCTTTTTCTGTGTGTTGTTTTTGGCTGATTAGTTTATGTGACATCCTGATCCTATGAATATTTATGATAAAATCCTTGACAATTTGAATGAGAGTAGACTTTCAGTCAGGGTGCCATCTCAGTAGGACATAAGAACCTAAAGACTGGTAAAACCCACAATCCATCAAACCCAGATCTCTGACATTGGGCAATAATGAGTGCCAAGAGATTTTAGGCATGCAATGCAAGTATACAATGAAATTCTTCGCTATAAGGCTTCTAGCACTTTGTGGCTATGGATCTCCATGTCCCTTACTGGTGAATTATCTTATGAATATGACTAACAATTCTTTGAATCTGTCTCTGTGTTTGACATCCATAGCGTCTCTGCAGTGGTGGTAGCAGCATTTTTAGTTAAGGCTAAAGTAAAAGCAAAATACATATGCCATGTATACATACATTTATTTCTTGAGAATAGATGATTGCTGTAGTCAGCCTTCAGTGTGTAGTTCCCTTGCAAGCTTCCAAGATGTGTTAGAAACTCTTAAAATCATTCCTAGAAGCTTTGCCTGGTCTGTAGCCAGCCTCCCTGCCTCACCCTCCAAAACAAGCAGCAAAGGAAGCGGTCCCCAAAACTTGAACTCAGGGAGCATCTTACACATGGCTTACACAAACACGGGAACAAGCAATCACACCAAAGATGTAGAGGGCCATTTACTATAAGTGATGCATTGATCGCTTACAGTTTGTTCTGCATAAAGTTTTTAAAGAAAATCGGGGACATTTACAGGGATTTAAAGGCTAAAGAAAAAAGTGAGCTATATTCTTCTCCTACACAGCTACACTGGGAGCAGAATTTGATCTCTTACTGAAACTGATTACCTTAGGCTTACTCTGCCTGCAGTGTTGGTGTGTGGGAATGATATGTGACAATACTGGCAGACGTGGATGAGACCTGTGAAATGAGAAGATTGAGGGATGGTGAAGTAATTGTCCACCCAAGCCATTAAGGGTTCTTAATTCTACCCAAGCACCACAGATATTTGGTTGTGTGACTAACATACAGGAATTTGATATTTAAACCAGAAAATTAATTTTAAAAGTTACCTTTTCTTAAATCTTCATGCGGTTTTATGACTGCTGCCTTATGTGCTATTATGTTATTTCATTGTTATTATATTATAGTTACACTTTAGTTGTAAACATACCCACACAAATTTGCACTTCATCAACAGGGATAGTATCAAAGGTATGTTAACACATTTTTATCTGCACAGGTCAGAGTAAAGTAAGTGCTGGCAAGATGCCCAGTGTGGCAGTTTTGTTGTCATTGGCAATATAGACCTAGGCTGGGCTGGGCTGTAACTTCAAAATAGGAAGTTTTACAATAGAACTGGCAATTTTAGTTGAGTCTGGGCACAGAGGTGCAGAAATGGAATTTACATATATCTTTGTCAGCTTTTTTGGAAGTGCTTTGAAGTTCCAGAAAGTGAAACCACAGTTTACATAATGTCTTCTGTATAAATAGCACGTCCTGTTTATAGAAGTGCTCCTGTTATTTTACATGTATGGGACCATGAATGGTCATACATGATGCTGTAGTTTAGGATTTTAAGAAAGCACAAGTTAAATGCGTAAAGCTAAAGACTGTAGTGTGGTCTTTTATATATGAATATGTATATATTAGGAAGCATAATTAAGATTGTAGGAGTCAGCTTTGGTACATCTCTGACTCTTGAAAGCTTGAAAGCATAATTTTAATGTTTGTTTCATGTAGTTTTTTTCATGTGGGATAGATGGATCACTGGTAGTCTCCATGCAGTCCTCCCAGGAAGGAAAATAAAATGAGGTAATGGTATAAAAAAATGATAATGACCTCAGTGCAAGGCATTTGGAGAGGAAGGAAGAACTAATGATTACATCATCTGCTAGTGATAATGCAGCATTAGTGAAAAGAATTATTGTTATTTATGGCATTATTACAGAATATCTTAGAAAACATCTCTGCTAATCTCTGTCTGAAACGATGTGAATTTTGGTTTGTTTTTAGTTTATATGGATATGTTCTTTTAATGACCTCAAGGGCAGGATAGATGCAAACATTCAAAGCTTTGGAATTTTTCTTCTTCTTTTTATATAAGAAAAATGTCATCTATCTGCTCTGTGAATAGCGGTATCTGTTTAACAGTATGTAGTCGTGATACTGCAAACAATAAGGAGGTAATCTGTCTTCCTGAAGATACAGCAGTATTGCCAGTTACCATGATTTTTGTCACAATTCTCTTGGGAGTTGGTGTTCTTCTTTTCCTTTTTTTTTTTTTTTTTTTTTAAGCTCCCCCTTGTGGAAGTGTGTGAATGTGAGATTCTCACCTTCCACTTGGAAAAAAATGGTTTCCGTTTGTTCTGATTATGGAGAAAATATTCAATATGTGAATTCCAGTGATTTCAATGAAGGTGAGCAAATAAAAAAGGTTTATAGTTTTAATTTTACATTATCATAATAATTTTACATTATCACTCCTGGAGACCTGGAATGTAATTTTGGAAGACTTGAGGTGCAGATACTGAGATCTGGTTCATTGCATCTGCCTACACTGGAAATTGAACAGGATGCTTCTGCTAACACTTACTTTTGTAAGAAGCATTACATGTGTAAAATGTATGGGCAGATCTCTGCTATGTTTCATAGGCAGAATGGAAAACAATCATAGGTAAGAGAAGATAATGTTGAGGGGTTTTTGCATGAAATAGAAATTGAGGCAAAATACCCAGAACGTCTGGTGGACATCTAGAAACTGCATTTAAGTCTTTCTGAAAACTTTATGGCTATTCCAACTTGGTTGGCTAGACTAAAGCTGTAATGACTGACTGTTAATCCATGGAACAATGCTTTCTTCAGCTGGAGGCACAGCTCCAGACAGAGTGTTACCTCTTGTTGTTAAAAGTATATGTCACCCAAGGCAATTCCTTCTCATCAGGCACTTCCTTCTTCTTTGTCCATCAATTCTGTAGCAATTGTGAGAAATAAAACCAGACTACTGTAACAGATTTCTAACACATTTGGATAAAATACTACAGAAGCCTGTCATTCAGAGTTACGGTTATGCTCTGATGGACAAAACCTTTTAGCTCCGGAGTGCAGCCATGAGGTCATATGGGTATAAAGCATGCCTGAGTATGCTCAGATGGTTTTGTCAATGGAGAATTTTCTTCTGTATTGTAAGCACCGTAGAGTTCAGTGGTGTGGCCCAGCCAAGGGAGTCATTGCTGAGATGATGCTTTAGTCTTGTTTCTGCCTGGCTTGCAGGAAAGAAAACAGAACCTTTGCTTCTGAATGTCTTTTTCAGATGCTTATCACCAGAAAGGTTCATGTTTTCTTATTTTGGGTGGTCATGGTTATAACCGTTTGGGAATTTTTGAACAGTATATATGGTGCTTTTTTAATTTTTCTTGGGAGAAAATGCAGATTCATCTAAACTGAAACAAGAAAAACTCAGTTTCTATAAATTTTTTATCAAGTTCTAAGCACACTTCAAAATTTTCAGAACAAATGTGATTGTTCTGTTTTACAACAGCTTTTTGTTTTGAAATGTCAGCTATTTATAAAAAATTAACAAAATTAAAATTAAAATTAAAATTAAAATTAAATATTTTGAAGTTACATTAATGAAAAGTGATAACCTCAATCTTATTTTTAAAAATTTTTCACTATGCTACATACTTAGGTAGTAAATGATAATAATCAATTAGATTTATAAAATAACAATGAATATTCTCTGGTAATTTCCAGTCCGCAGTGGCCAGGTTTCTTTATATGGGTATTAGATATAGTTATGACTTTCTTTGTCAGTGAGAGAGCTATTTACTATTGAAACTTAGGCAGACATTTATAATTGAATTTAAACAATCTATTTTTATTTCACTTACTAAACTACATTTCTGAAAGCATTTGTCATGAGGCAAAATGTTTCCTTAATTCCTCACATTATTTTTGCAATTTGCTCAGAAACTTTTTCAAATTTTCCGAATCTATTTTGAAGTACAGATGCCAAAAGTGAGTTAAGGGGTCTCATCAGTGCTCTAAATGTATGATATTACAACAAACATCTCTAAACTATTAAGACATCCTCTGGCAGGGGACAGTGGATTTGGTATTTCTAGTACTTTTAAAATGGCAAGGAGCATGTATGTTTGCAAACATCTTCGTTAACAGTTCACAAGTAATACTGATAGTAACAAAATCACATATATAGGATCTCTGAACTAGAGAACAAAATCCCTTCAAATGCTTATGGATGTGACGAACTTATTTTGTCTGGTAGGTAAAATATGTATACATAGGGTAGGATTTAAAAAATACATTAGCTTTTGTACTTGCAGACATTCAGTATTGTGGGATACAGTCTAAATATCAGTAGAGGTTTAAGCTAATACTGAGATTGGGTATTTCTTTGGTTTGAATGGTGCTGATTGCACGCATTGAATAGCATTCCACAATGCAGTTCAAGTACAACTTAAGGGAATTACATTTGTTCAGCATTTGAAACTCTGCCAGATGAGATTTATGGCAAATTTAATAGGCCAATGACCATTCTAACCCATCATAGCTTGTGGCTACTGTTCTTCTGTTGGGGTATGTTTCATCTGCTATATACTTTTAACTACTCTGTTTGGTATAAATATGATGTGATATGAGCTGATATTTTACACAGTTCTTGGAAAATATTGAGCCTAGTGAATTAATGGTGACTTTCTCAGTGCCAGATTAAGTTAAAGAAACTGCTGAATAAGCTCCTTAATTATGAAGCTGATTTATCTCTTAGTCTTTCCTTTCCTGGTGTTCCTTCCTGGAGAACATCATAATTAAGCTCTCATGCAAGGATGGAATCTGGACCTGTGGAAATTTTTTGTTAAATGTGAGCAAAGACAGAATAAAATAATAAAACTATTTATTTTATTTAGATTGCAGTGCTAGTGGGGTGGAGCCATTAATTAATTTCATAGGTTTTGTGACATCCTTTGGATTGTACCATAAATTCTTTGCAATATCAAAATTCTTCTATGGTCATGGGTCTCTTTTCAGTTAAAGGTGGCAGAAGTTGTTTCTAGTCAGCTGTCCTGAAATACTGAGCACTCAGTTCAGCTGACAGGACCTTTCTTGTCTCATAGTCTGCATGGAGTAAAAATGTATGTTAGTAGCTCTAAATGATACTTAAAAAAACAGGGGAAAAAATGGAGGAACATGTGTAATAAGAAAAGTACGTATCTACTGGATGAAGTTTGAGTTTTGACCTCTTTTACTGGGTGGTGGCTAAATGCAGCTTTGCTCTCCTGACTCGTCTGTACATGCACAGTACTTCTCCCCAGTGCAGAGAACTCTTTACCCTGTAAAATTAGAAATGTTCACAAAGTGCCTAGTGCTGTAAGAATTTGGGATTCTTCAGCATGTAACAGTAACTAACCTGGAAATGTTCACTGGACAATTTTGTTTGTGTGAACTGGGAAGTATCTCTTCTTCTTAAGAGTTTTGTGCCTACCACTGTAAGTAACTTGTTTGTCGGGTAATTACCTCTGAGGTGGTGATCGAAAATAATCCCAAGCCAATCAGGTTGAATTTCCCTGAACTTAAGCTTGACAGCCAGGTTTGTAGCTGTGGAGAAACAACAGCTTGGCACTGTTGCTGTTTGACCAAGCTTGAGGACGAAGATAAAAGGGAACACCAAGCCAGGAAACAACTGTCAGCCCCTCTTCCCCTTCTAGCCTAAATAAGGGATGTGTTTGGTATCACTGAAAGCTGCTAGGGAGCTTTTCTGCACAAAGGCAGAATTTGTGTTGCAAGAAGGATATTTTTACTTCAGCCAGGGAAGGGCCAAGGGGAATTTACAGAAGCTGCCATTAGAAATTAAGGGCTGAACAGAACACATGCATAGTGGCTGAATGGTCATTTTATCCTTGGCTCAACTGGCTTTGTGCATTTATGGAAATTAATATGTATGATTTATTTTTTGAGACTTTGTTTATAGCTTGTTTTAATCAAAGGTCCCAGGATTGAAAGCATAGATGAGTGTCAAAAAATATTGCTATTCTCAAATCAACCTCAATAGCAAAATCAGAGATGGCCTTGCTGCCTATGGGCAGAGACCCAGTATGATTGGTGGAACCAACTGCCAACCCTGAGCAAAAATCAGAAGACTATATTGTGCCTGAAAGGAACCAGGGAAAACAAAGACATATTTTCTCTTGCAGTGGTGCCAGTAGGCAAAGGTATGCATTTTAAAAGTTATATTAAAAATTTTGACCTATCTGTTCATCCTACTATCTTATTAACCCACTTCTCAAAATCTTTTCATTGGTTTAGATACTGAGAATTAGATATCATTATGATTTTTTTTCTTCTTTAGCAGTAGAGCAATGTGGTGGACCGAGATTCTCTTGCACTTCTCAATGTTTTTGCACAGCGAGATGCTTCACAAGAGATGAGCTTTACTAGCCTAATACATAGGTCTACATGAATACATCAATAACATCCTGAATGTTGTTTGTATTTCATAGAATCATAGAATCATAG
>NW_009235346.1:0-931 GCF_000690835.1 Fulmarus glacialis
AGCCGGGCTCCCCGGCGCTGCCTGCGTGTGGCCACCCTCTCTCGATTTTAAGTTCCTTGTCCCTCCCCTCCACGCTCCCCCCAACTTTTTACTGCTGTTTTCTCACTTTCCTGCCGAGCGAGGCAAGTTCATATAGGGGATCCTGTGTTTTTGTTAAAACTGGGATGAAAAGCGCTCTTTGATACTTATTTTTTTCAGGCTGCGTCCCTCTCCCCGTAGGGCAAACCCGCATCAGGAGGCGCCATCCTTCACCGTTTTTTCTTGGCGCGAATGAATTAAACCAGAGCCGGCTCCTTCACGTGGAGTTGCCCAGGCTTTTTGAAGCCTTTCGCTCTTAAAAGCAGCAAATCGTTTGTGTAATGACTAACCACCCTTTCAGGAGTCTCTTTTGTGAAGGGACCTGTTTTTGTCTTTATTGCAGCCCCGTGGTGAAGGGCTTTGCTCCTTTTCGGTGGGAATTGGCAGGCGTTCCGGGGAGAGGGTATCCAGCTTTCTTTCTGGGTTTCCCCTGGCAGGAAGGAGGGGTGTTTAAAAAGTGGACATAAAACAGCAGAAGAAAGATCATGTACATCTTCCATGACAGCTAGAAGAGTAACCTTGGCAGGGAAGCGAGGGAGGAAAATTGAGAAGTAGATTGGCGGCAGATAGGGAACATAGAGGACTTCAGACAAACTGTGGTCCGTGTCTTCTGCTGGTGGTCAGTATTGTGTTTAGTGGTGTACATCCATATTCTGTGGTTTGGAAGCATTGTGCTTCCTCACGTGCTTTGCAGTCAGTAAGTTAAAAAGAACATGATACACAGAAATGTGAAGCACGTGAAATTCCCTAAAGCAAGTTATTTTAGAAATGCTTATGTTCGTTTGTGTTTAGATTCGTAATGCATCCCTTTCCATTTCCAGTATGTGGGCAGGTGCAGCGTCCCTGTTCAGCA
>NW_009235346.1:942-14249 GCF_000690835.1 Fulmarus glacialis
GATGCTCTACGTCCTTTGCCCATTTGGCATTCAGCATTGAAGCTGCTAATTTGAAGACCTTTGCCTGGAGGCTAAACCTTTGTTGTGATTGATTTTCTTAAAATCTCATGTCTGTGCTTGGCGCATTATAATGCAGAGTAATTCCACGTACCCATCTTTGATGTGATGGGAGTGTCTACCTCTGTTTGGGGATATAAAACTAATCTTATTCAATATTACGGAGTCTGTAAATTGATACAGAAAATATACTTCACCACAATGAGTAGTGTGGGACAAAAGATATTTGGAGATGAATCTCTACTCTCTTTTTTTTTTTTTTGAGTACCAACGTTAGGGACAAGCTAAAGGAACAGGCATATCGCTTGAGTGACCCACAGCTACTGAAAGGGGGTCCAGTCAGGTTTATTCTTTTATCATTTCCTGTATTAGTCTTCTAATTGCTGTGAATGATGAAACAAAAAGGTACAAATTACCTCTTGGATCAGCTAGGGAATGCAGGAAAGCAAGGGAATAAATCTGTCTGAAGGGTTAACCTTGAAAATTGGAAGCACAACAGGGAATCTGTGTTTCCCTTTGCTAACAAGAATGGTAACCTCCAGCATGCAGCTCCGCAGTCCTAAGGCTTCTCTTTCACCAGGGTTCAGCTGCTGGGGAAGAGGTGTTTATTCTGAGCCCTGTGTTCGCAGGCAAACACACATGCGTGAGTGAGTTTTCCCTGTGAAATGTGGTGGAAAAGCTCTGCTACAGGAGTGGAGAAGGAGCTTTTGCTTCAGTTACCACTGCAAGTTCCCATGACTGTTTTCTGGAATCACTAACGAGCTGTATGCAAGGTCTCTGGGACGACGCTGGTAGTAACACGGGAATGCCTTGTTGACCTGACTTCCGTTAACTTTGCCCCTTGGCAAGCTTTGCCAACCGGATGTGCCTTTACGACGAGCGGGAGGTTGCATTTGGAGGGAGCCAGTAGTCTTGTTTTCAGTCGAGGCACTGCTTGAGGGTTGTTGTTTTTTTCTTTCTCGTTAAAAAAACTTCTCTGTCTTTATGGATTCTGGCTTGACAACTCTGTAGTAAATCCAGATCTCTCTTTCAGGAGTTGATTGATTTATGAGGGTAAATTATGCTCGTCTTCTCCAAGCATGAAGAGAACAGCTTCAGAACACGTTATGTGCAGATGAGATCTGGTAGTAATTCCTGTCATGAAAACGGCAGTAACGATACCTGAGAGGGAGGATTTTTCAGTTTGTTACCCTGCCAGGAACAATTCTCCAGACCTGCAGTCACATAATCCCAAAGGAGGTCTGATAAACCATAGTCTGCTCACTGGGGAGGGTAGTATGAATGTAGAGGGATGACACAGGAGCTCTGAATTCTGGTCCTATCACTATCCTGTGCTGGCTGGCTGACCTTCATCATGTCACTGACGTGGGCCCGGGGACATGTGGGTCCCAGACGGTCAGCAGCAATGTCTGCTAGCATCTGCCCGCAAGCAGTTATGTACATTTGCTGGCTTATGAAATAGTAGGTCTGTCTTCTTTGTAATGGCTTTCTTGTGAGTCAAAGTTGGTTTCAATAACAGCAGTGAGGGCTTGGGGAGGTGGGAACCAAGGCTAGTTAGGACCGTAAAACCAACACGAGAGAAGCACTGGCATTAGGGGTGTGTTTCGCTCAGAGGTCAAAAAAGCATTACTACGGAGCAGAAGGCATGCCAGGGAACTGCACGTCCGTGAAGGATTGTGTTTAAGGCAGCTCCTTTGCTGTGGGTTTCCCTAGTGCCCTTACAGAAGACAGAGCCTTTTTAACAAAGCAAAATCAACAAAGGCTTTACTGTGAGTGGAGGTGTATAAATCGTAAGGGCATGATCAAAAGGGAGCATGCTTTGACATGAAATGCCATGGGATACTTCTGAGAGCTTTTGATGAGGAAATTCTAATCTCTGTCCAAAGTACTTCTGTCTGGTACTTATAGGAATGAGTACCTTATATTTGATATGGAGTGAGCTGGGCCCAACAGACCTGGGCAAAATGTGTTTCATGGAAATCAGGAAAAAAACTCCAGCTTACAGTAGTGTTTGCTGGAAAATGTCACCATCTGTAGTAAATTTGGAATCCTCCGGTGCTGTTTATAATTGTCTTTTTTCCTAAAATGTACAATGGCATTGGGTGTATAGCTTAGTTTTTGACTGGCAAAACTATGTCCTCAAAGTCAAATTGGGCAGAGTCTGAGCAGGTTTAGTTGTCGTTTCTAGACTAAAGTGAAGAGCCTGGTTTGTCTTTCTGCGGCTACAGAGTATTCAGCATTGGCTCAGCTGAGCATTTTGAAGTCTCACCTTCCCTGGAAAGGCTTCAGGGAAAGACCAGTTTGTTCAGTTATTGTGAAATTCTTTAGAGTACTAAGTGGGGCTGCAGCAATGATGAAGAAGTATTTCCAGGTGTGTAGGTGTGGCCTTTAAGTTATTCCCAACTCTTCCGCTTGAGAGTATAATGGTGGTCAGGTGAAAACCCATGCTTTTACTTTAATGCTGGTGGTTCTGGCATATCGTATTTTGTCATTTATTATTTTGCGATCCAGACCTCAAAAATAATTTATATTTTTTTCTGCTCAGCTATGTTCTGTTCACCCGGAGGTGTCCATCTGCATCTCTCCATCAAAAACAACAGTCCCCTTTCTGAAAGTATCGGTTGAACATCACCCTTTTGTTCATAACAAAACCACTCAGAGGCCTGAAATCCCAACTCCTGTATTTGATATGCTTTACAGATGTTTCTATATGATCATCATAACTTCTATTTTTTACTATAGGCTGTTCTTTTTGGAGTGACTTTGTTATAGTTTCTGTTGCGTTTGTGCTTCATCTTATTCCTGAATGCAAGTTATTGTAATATTGTGACTGATGCCTAGCAACTGCCAATTTCATATTTTTAGGCTTCCAGAAAGAAAAACTTAGATAAAGCTGGCATTCCACCTGCATAGAGACATTTTAAAAACAAGATTAGCCTAAGCACTGGATACCGAAGGTAGACTCAGCTAAGTTCCACTTCCCTTAACTCTTCACATCATTCATGTATTTCTACGTCTCAGGCATTTTGTCTGCCCTTTCTGTGTTTCGAGTAGCTGGCCAAAGGCCACCACTTCCTTGGTCCGTGTATGGGTACATATGCAAGTTGGAGGTCCACTCTGCTGTTTATTGTGCAGACTCCCTGGAAACCTTTGGGGGTGAGGGGTGAGCTGCTTAAAGAGTACAAAGAACAGGAGTAAAGGTCTTCAACATGTGTGAGGAAGTGAGCTTGCTGCATTCAGAAATGCATTGATTTTTAGAGATTCCTGTCTATATTATATCTGTCACCTTTGCTTGTATTTTGCTCAGACACCTAAACTGACATGTACGTGAAATTAAAATGCTCATATCTAAACTATGATCTCCCTCAGTGCCACCCCTTTGGTCATTGGTGTCTAAAATTTTGCAGCAAGATTTGGTAGGTGCCTAGAGCATGCAAGTATGGCATATACCACTATCTTGTCTGAGTGCAAGTCGAGGATTTGCAGACTGAGTCTCCCTGGATGAACCCACGCTGTAAGGTGTGATCTGAATATAGCCTTGCAGCATGGAGTTCAGAATGAATCACAGCATTAATTGTCATTTCTAAGTGGGGAAAAAAACCCCAAACTTTTATTTAATAGCTTAACAGTTAGCCCTGTTGCCCACTAAGTTGGGGACCAGAATTGAATTTGCTGTAGCTGTTGCCTGCACAAGAATGCCCTGATGATGATGGTAGAGTTGAAGCTGGAAAGGAGGTAGGAGGCGAGAGAGCTCAACCCCTTCTCCTGAAGTTGAAATTGTCTGTACATGTAACTCGAGATTCATGGAGCCACAGGGAAGGTAAGAATATGATCAGTGAAGAGGACAGTCAGCTGGATTGCTCTTTGTAAGAGTAACTTAAACATCAAATTAAACAAAAATTCCCTAATATTTTGAAGGTATGCTATTGCTTATGTAGTGGCCTAAATTGCCCAGGTAGGATCATCCTTAAAGCAGCCAGGTGGGAACGAAGATTCATGAAGAACAGAAGGAAAATAGGAAATGCTTTGTCTTGGCTAATGGACGTGACCTTCTCATTGAAGGTTAGGGTTGTCCAACTCTGGTAATTTTCATAGTGGCACTGTAGAGCAGAGGGCAAGTTGTGTGAGTGATTCAGACTGAAAACATTTTCTTACGCCCCTGCCCTTCACTCTCACAAGAAGTATGTGTGAAGGTAGCAGATATTCTAATGGCTCTTAACAGTCTGTAGCCTGAAAAAAAAAATCCTTGTTTTTAAAAATAGAACAGAAATACTTGCAGGCATTGCATGTTACACAGGCTTCAGTTTTCCCATGATCATGTTTGTAAAATATTTTGAGAGCAATTCAAAGAAGACATTACAGGAGACGTGAATATTTGCTATTTATTCCAACTTTGACTAGGGAAGGATTAGTGCTCCTTCAGTAACTTTTACATAACTGTCCTAATCTTTATACACTGTATTAAGCTAACTTCTGTGTAATTTTTAATGGATATATTTATGCAAAAGATTTACAGGTAGTATAAGTGAATCAGTTTATCTTTGAAAACATGGAGATCTTTTGTTGTCTCTCTTGGAGATGGTTGGAAAAATCAAATTTTTGTTATAGTCTTAAAAATAACATTCAGTAGTCTAGACAGAATTAAATATTAGCTGGCAGTCATTAGTTATTTGTAATAAAAAAAGGATTTAAATAGAGTTAGCAGTGCATTAAATACCTTTCTAGTATATAAATGATTTAAGAATACATGACACATTTTAAATGCACACTGACATTCCCCTTGCACGTAGACATGTAATACCTGTGCTAAAGAGGCTGGATTAGAAAAGACTGGTAGAGAAACAATGAAATAGCTTAAAAATGAGAGGAAACAGTGACAAAAATAGCTATTTGACACAGATTTATCCAAGTGAGGGACTCTGGGTTACAAAGTACCAAGCACTGTCTGTTTCTGCACTTTTGACAGCAGTCTTTTTCTTGCTTGTGAAACTGATACTGTTACTATGACATTAATTAGAAGTGGTCAGCAGCTCTTCAGAGGTACAGTGAACACAACCTAGTAGAATAACAGAAAGTAGGATGAGAAAAAGAATTAGTGAGTAGAAGGGCCAAAAGGAAACATGAATAGCAAATGTTTTGGAAGTCTTCCCAATGCAGAGAGATTGGCTTCTAACTGCTTTAGTTAAATTTAGTACAGTTTTCTCCTGTAGGGAAGCGATATTGACATTTGTGCCTAAGGATGCTGGTATAACTTAGAAGCATTAATCATTTTATCTGATATGTAAAATGTTGCTTGAGAGAAGGGGGATTAATCTATCCTCCCTCTGCAGTGTGGATTGGGTATGAATCAGCAGAGGAGGTTTAAGGCAGATATTTGGAAAAAAGCTTTCTAATAGCGAGGGTGGTGAAGCACTAAATCAGATCACCTGTGAGGGTTGTGGAGCAGGCTAGATCAATGATTGACAATTTTTTTTTTATTTGTAGACCCTTTCTACAAGTTTTCCCATGGAGACATACCCCTTACAGTCAAGTTTACCGACAACAAACTTGCTTTTTGAAGTTACTATTCCCTAAGCGTCACAGTCCCTGAACCACAAAAACCACTGGCACAGATTTTCTATGACTCAGTACCTCCTTTGAAGTAATGGTAAGTAGGGGCAGAAGCTCCATTTAATGCCTAAGTAAACAGGCATAGCATCGCTGCAGCTGAGCTATCCCTCTGACTTGTAGTGCAGTCACGTAAGTTTTGTTGAAGCAGAATTTGGCTTTAAATGACCTGTGAGTAATGCAGAATGCCTGTGTGAGAACTGATAGGGAACTGGCTGTGCTCGTGCTTTAACCTGTAACATTTTCTCCTGGGGAAGAGTCGTAGTGAAGGAGCTCTGGATCCCGTCCATGGTAATAATAAATAGGAATTTTGCATAGAAATTTCTTTGAGTCTTGCTGGGTTGGGGGGCAGCAAGCCTGGATGATAACCTGTGGCCTGACCAGTACAGACCACAAATTACACAGAGGTTGAAGTGATAGAGAACAGGGGGAGGAAAAAAGCTTACTGTGTGTGGCAGCCAGGTTTGCTGAGAGCTTTGAAACCCAAATAGAAACGCATCAACACCATGCTGCAAAAAACACTAAGATGGTTGTTCCGGTCTGGAAGCCTTTTCACCGTAGGAAGTATGGCCATGTTTCCTTCTGTCTGTCATTTGCCTCCATTCCCCTTGGGGTTTTATATTTTGTTATTGGCTTGGTATCTTCCCTATCCATCAGTCTGGCGCATCCCATTAAGCAGCTTTTCTTGATTGACTAATAAGATGCTATTTTTGGCAAGGCTTTTATCACTATCTTTTATTGCTCAGCTACATTTTCTGCATTTTCACTTGCTATTCTTCTATTGCTACGATATTTACTGTTATGTGCCCACCTCACTGGGATTTCTTTGGTCAGTTGTTACTCCTCTCTCCTGTAATTTCCTTGCCCACTCCTTCCCAGTTGTGTCCCCCCTGCTTCATTCGGGTTTGTTCTACCATCTTACAGAGTCCTTTTCTCATCTTCTCCCATCCAGTACATCACTCTCCTCCTATGCCCAAGACCCCCTTTCAAATAATCAAAAAGTAAATAGAGGACAAAAGCATTTCCAGACGGACATTCATCCTACCTTAAGACAGCTGTCTAAGCCAGGCAGGATGAATCACGTCAGTAGGTTCCTGTCTCTGTTCATTAACTATAGAAGTCTAACTAGGATAGACCAGATGCTTAACTTGCAGAGAGTTAAGTGTAAGTAAGATGAATACCATTCATGTAAGCTACTAGGACTTAAAATGCTGAGTATTAAGATAGCATGTGTTACCGCACATTAAAATGATAGATAGAAGAGTAATTTAGGAAGTTGTTTGTAAGTTATAGGATTTTGGCAGTTGTTTAACCCATAGCAATAAAGCTATTTAGAATTAACATGCTTTTGAATCACCTTTTTGTGTCCCAGTGATTAGCAGCATCAAATTCCAGATGCAAGCTGGCCTTTTAATCTAAATAATAGCTTTCTCTCCATCATATATAAATACAGCCTTAACACATCGGTATGTTAGCTGTGGTAATGCTATTCTCAGGAGATTAAAAGAAATATTCCTACTTTCATCTGCCTAGCATATCCTGAGGCTGTAAGGGATTTCAGAATTAGCATAAATACCAGTCTAGATGTGCCCTTTCAGTTCTTACTTAATGGGATTGCTGTATTCTTGACACCTGCTTATTTCTTTCTCCAAAAATGTAACCTGTGAGAATAAAGAAAGTAACCCAAGGACAAAATGAAGAGCTCTGTAAAGGGTTACTTACTTCCTTCTGATGTGTGGTGGCTTTACTGACTTAACTTACAGACACCGAGATGGAGCCAAGACTGTAATAATTAAAACTTCTTGGTTAATTTCAGGCTGGTTTCATGAGGTCAGTGAGATGCTTTTCATTGACAAGATTTTCCTACACATTAAGTATGGTAAAGTATTAATGTAAATCAGTCTGGTTCTGCTAGCATAAATGCTGTGGCTGCTATTGACCCCATTCAGAAGTCTCGTGTGAGCTGGTTCATTTTGCAGTACAGCTGCCCAAATGCTTACTGTGAGAAAAGGCAGGGTATGGGCTTACCATGCATTAGCTACTCTCGTGGTTAGAGCGTGCCTGCCCTTGTCTTGTGGCATTTTATGTTTACCATGGGTACAGGCAGTGGCACAGGGTAGTTAAAATGCTGTAAATCAGTGCACTAGTAATTTGTTCAGGTATCCATGCCCTCCAGAAGGTATTAATGGCAACACAAGTTAGTGGGCATCTGTGTTCGTCCTGTGGTTAATACCGGTGTAGCAGTTGGGTGTATGTGGCTTGATCACGCCCTTGGAAATCTATTGGAAACTTGCCTGTGTAGACAGGCCCAACAGGATGATGCCCTGTGTCCATGTCTGATGTGTTTGGATGTTAATATAAATACACTGTTAGAGAAATTTGTGAAACGGATGTATCATTAAACCCAGAGCTAAAAGATCTTCATGAGAAGGTTTGACTGATTTCCATATCCAAATAGTTAATTGCTAACTGACTCTGCATTTCCTAAATGGAGGAGTGGGAGAGATTGGAAAAATAATCTTAAGCAGAGAGAATAGTTACAGACAAACACGTTTAACAATAATCTGTAGAGAGATTCATGGCAGTCTGTCACTGGCAATTAAATAGTCAGTGGTTTGGATAGAATCCTTACCACGAGAAATCCCTATATTGCCAATTGTATACATACCCTGTTCTTATACAGTATGGACTGCTGCTACTGAGTGAGGTGGTCTGACCTGCTTCAACAGTTATTAGGGTGGAAGTGAGAAAATTGTGCTAAACAAGTTTAAAGATACACAAAGAATGGGAGGGAAAGAAGTTGCATGCCTCTCTTCTGTGTATACATATATATTTGTGGATTTTTGTGGATTTTTAAATATGTATTTTATGCCTTCCCTATGTGAAAGTTCTCCTAAGAATCTGCTAATGTTTCTAGCTTAGAAATGTGAACCAGAGTGACGTCTTTGTTTTTTCTGGTGCATCTCCTGGGAGTCTAGATGATATGCATGATAAATCTTTCACCTTGGCAGAAAGAGAGGGAAGTGTTTAATATTTAACCAAGGTTGTCTTTTACTTCAATATCTATCGATAGGGGACTGCAGTTACAAATATGTAAAACTGTGTGTGTTTTTGCGAAGAGGAGTGCTTGGAAGGAGAAAGGGATAACCTTTCCCTAAGGAATAGGCCTCAGCTACAACAGAAGACAAGAGATTGTTTTAAAAATCAATCAGATTAAGCCTATGTTACGCTGAAATAGTTTAATACTTGCTTAAATAGGACCGTATTTAAGCACAGTAGTTAAAACAGTGGCTTTTGAATCAATGTGGTTAAATTGTGCAAGCTGCTGTGCCTGTGCACTCGTCTTCTCAAGTTCTCACGCCAGACTGTCAGAGATTTTTCCCAAGGGGAGCAGCGCGTCAGTGTTCCTGTCAAGTTATCTCCTGTTTACTGAAGAAAATGGTCTACTAACCAGTGAACTGAATTCACTGACTCCCAGTC
Source organism: Fulmarus glacialis (assembly GCF_000690835.1). NCBI lineage: Eukaryota > Metazoa > Chordata > Aves > Procellariiformes > Procellariidae > Fulmarus > Fulmarus glacialis. The sequence continues at coordinate 10,087 of NW_009235346.1, forward strand.
ATGCACGCTTTTTGCTAAAGAAAGAGTAATTTTTTAGTATCTATAGATTCCTCTACGTTAGATGAGGACCACCTTTCCAGAATTGCATTTAGTTACATTTACACCATTGGGAAAAACTCCCGCTACTGGTAGCAAACAAGCGGAAGCATCTTGCCCGACCTGCTTTCTGTCTTTCTCAGAAACTCAGCAGAGCTTTTAAAGAGAAAATGTAGAAGTTAAAAAGGCTTAGCCTAAACGTAATCTTTTTTTGTGAGCCTTTAATAGATCTGAGCTACATCTACTGTGCAAACCTGGTATGTTGCAGGCAGGGGAAGTGTTGTGTGTCACAATTTCTTGTACTCAGTGTATTTGTTTCCAGTCTCAAACTAATTGTACTTGTCTTAATGAAGGCTGTATTTGTTAATCATTATTATAACATTCTCTCTCGCTGGGCTTGTACAATACCTCAGCAATCTATAGAAATAAGCCTACTGCAAAAACGCTATAAAAAAGATCTACTACACTTTTGAAAACCCAAACAAACAAGAAAACAAATACTGGTTTTTTTCATGGCTTTTAAAATTTTTGTTATAAAAAATAATATGAATAGGATATTTTCAGTAGAATTGAGGTGCCTATGGGCTAGAGAGCTGGAGATTTCACAGAAAATGAGTAGGCACATGCAGCTTTCAAATACTTACTCTGTTGGGCTGAAATCTGTAAGCTAGAATTGCTTTTAAATACCTAGTCTTGATGATTAATGTGTAGGCTTTCCACCAACACTTACAAAAAAAGCCTACTAGGAAAACGTGCATGCAGTCATGCTGTGCCTGCCTCTTGCAGATGCGTACAACCCGCAAGGTATCGGTATGGCCGGTGGGACTGGTAGGAGGACGACGGTACGAGCGCCCGGTCGTGGAAAACGGCAAAGTTGTTGGCTGGTACACTGGCTGGAGAGCTGACAGGCCCTTTGCTATCGACATGGCAGGTAAGTACCAAGTTTCATGGTGCATGAATGTTTCTCATAATAACTATTCTTACATTTTTTATGAGTGGGGCAAAAACTGATTTCTCAGTGTAAGCAGCTTTTAAAACTTCTGAAGTGCAGCTGCTGTAGGTAGCCCTTCAGCACAAAATGTCCTGGAAAGCTTAGCTTGCACATCTCGTCTAATTAAGTTGCTGCTTAGTGATATCTGAACTTACTTTCACTTTGTTTTGATTTTATGTTGCAACTTGGCTTTTATGTTGTACAAATTGTTTGTCTGAAACAAGTTAATTGTAAATTAATTAATCCAATTAACTTTTGTAAGGAGCCCCTGCCTTTCATTGTGTCATCAGTCTACACCAGGCAGTATAAATGCAGACCCTTCTTAGACCTCATGTTGTAAAATGCTACTTTATCGTGAAATTATTCATTTTTTATTGGTTATTTGGAATGACAGTGATAACTGTAGATGGATATAGTTTGAAACACTGGGCTTAGGGGAAAAATCACTATAGCTATAGCCTAGTAGATGAAGGCAGAAAAGCTTCAAAATGGATCTAATCAATCTGCTGCTGTGAAGTTAGCATACCACACAGCTCCGTCTAGCTGTTAGTCCATGCTTAGACAATCTTTTGTATATATTCACAACTGCCACATGAATCACCACTGTGCAGAAGTCCGATTTCTGATGTAGCAGCAGCTAGTTTCCCAGCAAATGATATGATACTTGCACTTAAGCATATTCTGTATTCAGGAAAGAGAGGGAAGGGGAAAAGTAGGGATACAAATAGCCAGCCGTTTTCTTTTTTCTGAAACCCTTCTGTTTTGGGGAGTGGGAAAAGGACAGTGCTTTCTCATCTCAACAGAATATTTTTATATGAATTGAAATGTTTGATGAAAAATATGTACAGTATTTACAGTACAATGGGTTAAAAAGAGTAATAGGAAAACTAATAGTTGTTAACACCTCAAAGATAGAAATATCAACAGGTAAATTTTTCTGCACTGTGGAAGCACTTCAAGTTAATAATATCACCTGACATGAAAATAAATATTTGAGTGTCCAGGTAGAGGCATTCTTCAGGGGAGAACTAGGTATGTCAATCCCTAAACCTGTGTAGCCTGTTGAGGAATGCAGCTGCGCATTTTAAGAGCAGTCTCTGCCTGTGGATTTATAGATACATATTGATACTATGTTGTAGAAGTGGTTACTTATGGGCATTATAAGGGTGATAGCATGGTTTATAGTTCATTAACAGCAGGCAAAATGCCATTACACAGCACTGGCCAAGGGACTCTAACCCAGACATGAAGAGATACATGGAAAGTTTGTACGTCGTTGTTTACACTTCGCAGTTGCTGGCTGAAACGCTGGCATGAGGGAAAAGCAGCTCCATTAGGAGCATTACCTGCTCGTACCTTTACCGAAGTCATGGAAGGGAGAGTTATAGAGACAAAGATACAAGTGTTGCGAGTATAGGAAGTTACTGCAGATCCACAAACAAGGAGTTATTACTTTGTGAGAGAACTTTTATTAGTCTTCAAAAAATATCTGAAGAAATTAAATCACATTTTTAATTTCAGCAAGGAGGGAAATGGATGTTGTGTAGGCTGGTAAAAAATTATGTTAAGTTTGCATCTTCATTCCCCTCGGGAATACGATGGAAGGGCACAGACAAACAGAACAGAACCTGTAAACCCAGAACTGCATAGGCGTCTGAACAGGCGCCGTCTACAGGATGTGTGTCAACATTCCGTTTTCCTCCCTTGCCCCCACCAACCCCTCAACATACCCCTGGGGACTTGGGGGCCTTGCTAACAAACCTAAGTCCATGCTGTAGTACATCACTGGCATTCCTCCTTCTGCGGGCGCTGAATAGGTAAGCATACTGCACATAAGGAAGATTAAGGATCTTTCTTGAAAATATTACCATGAAAAAAAATATGTATATATTAAACTGCCCAGCTGTCTACAGCTGTTTATAATTAATGTTCTGATTCCCAAGGCACTCATAAGGAGGCTCTTTGGTTTACAGAATTATCTTTTCATAGTGATTTTCACAAGAATTTGATCATGAGGCTGGGTGTGAAAAGAATGACCGTTTAAAAGGTTTGGGACCACTAATTCAACTTGTGGCTGTTCAGAGGAAGCGCATCCTTGCTTTTAAGCACAACTTCTTATTCTAGATTTCAAGATACAGGGCCAACTTCAAATCTACTGCAAGTAGAGACAGGTCCTGCTGATTTTATTGGGATCATCTCAAAGACTCTAGCTGGCCAACGTCCCTAGATTCTTCTTTGAAATGTATTCACACACAGCAATCACATTATATCAGTTCAGTAAACATTGGTTATTTCTTTTGAGAACTTTGTGGTTGACACTGCTATTCTCCAATGCTAAATTGCATTCAGACAGCAGAGTAGCCGTTTCCTGTGTTGCTTCTTGTCTGGCAACCAACACACCATATGAATTAGTTCTGGTGTTTTTAAACTTCCATCTCAGTTTTAACTGTAGGTGGGTTCTACAGTTTGAAACAGACTTCCTTACCCTCAGGGAAGGAAAGGGAGAGAGAATTGGGTGCTGTAAGCAAAAAGTGACATTGATTCTGAAGTAGGCACTGTGGTGTTTATTTTAGACCTGATGTAAAATCTTTATTAAGTGATGCTGTTAGTGATTTACTTTTGGCTTGTTCCCAGTGTCAGAGTTTTTGACTACCCATAAGAACAGGTTAGATGATTGTGATTCTCCTACTGTCAAGATTGCTCAAGGAAAACAGATGCATGCTTTACGTTAGCATTCCGGGAGATGCTTCCTTCAGTCATAGAGATTAATCTGTGCCTGTGAATCACTGGGCAAGCAGATTTTGGACTTGTGGTCCAGAGCTCATTCACTGTGCCCTAAGTCCCTCTGCTACGGCCTGAGCAACCTTTTTCTTTTTTTTTTTTTTTTTTTTTTTTTTTTTTAATTTTGCCATAGTATGAGGTCTTTAGTACATCTCATCTTTCTTATGGTTCCCTGAGAAAAAATCTAGTCTATTAATGACTGTAAAACATGGCGTATTTTGTCTCAATCTGAAAGAGCAACTGCTGGAAGTCAGAAGTACAACTGATTTTAAGTGAGTGGCTATGGCAGACACCAAACTCAAAAAAAAAAACAAACCAAAAAAAACCCAAACCACCCCTCCATCAAAGGGCAACA
>NW_009235346.1:14299-35927 GCF_000690835.1 Fulmarus glacialis
GGTAAATTAACTGTCAGCAGGTGCCTTTGTTCTGAACTACAAAAACTCCTGGCTGAGCATCTCTGCCTTACTGCGACCCGAACAGTATGTCACAGGGAGAAGATACTTGTAAGAAGCCGACCCCAAACCATGGCATGTTCACCAAGCCAAAGGTAGTACCTTGAACTGTGTGGAAACCAGTATATCCATTTCAACATCAGCACTGAGCATTAGCATTTATACACTCTGGAAATGATAAACACTCCCAGTATTCTAGCTTGCCTTCAGCTACTATCCTATCTAGAGCATTCAGGAAGCAAAGGCATTAATCACAGTAACAAAATCTTTAAAGACCAGCTCAGTCTAACCAGATGAAGAAAAATGGTTCTGCCTTTTAACAGAAGCCGTTGATCTAACACAAGTCAAGGTGTGAATTAACAGAAACAACTTCCACAGAAAGAAGCACAGATGTAATCTTTGCCATGTCTCCCAGGTATCTTGTCCTCCAACAAATTATTTCTTATCTAGGTGGCTCTTCAGCCAATTAGACTTATTTACAGCCTTGCATTAAACACAAAACAACCAAAACACCTCTTTGCACTCCGGCTATGAAATTGTCATGTGGCATTTCATGTGATCTTAAGCCCAATATGACCTTGTAGGAATAATGATCAAGTAAAAGAATTGTATGCGTGTAGCACTCTTCAGTTATACTATGCTGGAGACAGTAATCCCAGATTAATCCCTGTTTGGGGATAGAATTCAAAATAACAGTGTCTTTTCATCTGTTACCAGAGGATCATTCTCTACTGAGAGAAATAACTAGTGCTAGTATGGTCAAAACCGGAGCCACCTCCTCTCTTTTTGATGCCAAAATGATCAGTCTATGATAAAAAGTCAACTGAAGTTGATAGACTTCATCTGAAGTCTATCTACATAAATACGAAATGTCATACATGTGAAATCAAAGCAGTTATAAAGCAGAGCTGAAGAACTAGAGAGCCAGGAGATAAGTCTCTTTCTTTGAATTATTTTATCTCAAGTTGCTGCTTTATTGGACTCTCTTAAGAAACAAAGACTGCATGACCACTGAACAAGGAAACCTCAGGCCACAGGCCAGTCAGTGCACAGTAGTCCATGACCTTGCCACGTGCAATGCTCAGTTTAATAATTTGACTTTATTTGATGCCTGAAAACATGGGGGATTTTTGCTAGCACCCTAAACTGGCGGTTTGCAATAGCATGGTAGCACGGGCACGTGTTACATGCAGGGGGCATGGCACATCTGCAGATCTGTGTGTTTGAGAAATCCATCCTCAAAACTGAATCCAATTTTCTCAGCAGATGAGGAAGCTTTGCAACAAGAGAACCTAGAAGGAATTCACGTATGGGTAAGTATGGGCTATGGCGGCCAGGGAGCCAAGCTGAGACACACAAAGATATGCAGTAGAAAATACGTCTCTTCTGCTGAGAACGGATTCCTTCTCCACTCTAAAAACTAGGACACTACACTAATTTTGGTGTTTACTTCATTTTCTTCTCCATGGATGACTAGCTTAAATAGTAAAAATTAAATTTCAGATCTTTTTAAAAAGAAACAGCAGCTCACACAGCTGATCGGGGCTCCAACAATGCCTTCCCTTGCAAAGCGAACATTTTTTTTGTGCCCATAATATCAAGCATGCTAAAGCCCAGCTGCACCAAAAATTTATATTGTTTGTTCTAATTTAGAAAAAAAAAAAAACCCTAACCAAAAATACTGAACTGAACCCAGGCAGATTTGTTCATCAGTGATAAGTCTACGGTCATCTTTCAAGGTGCAGAAAGCTGGCTGGGCGCACCGCAGCTGCCTCTTGCTGAGGGAGTTTAAATGCTCAACCTTGGCTCTTTGCAAATGCTTACACTCGGCTACAAACTGCACTGGGATGGAGCCCACCTTGTGCTGCCTCACAGCCAGGAAGTCCTAGGAAGCAGTACAGGGCTGTGGCCTGCTGAAGACAAATGCCTACCTGGGAGGCAAAGTCCAAACTGCCATCTTTTCCCTGGTACCGCCTGCCTAAAGCTGGCAGCTGCAGCAGAGAACAGCTGGACCCCAGCACTGCTGCTAGCAGGTGGTGCAGTCTGCAGAGGGGGAGCTGCAGAGCTTAACCGCACAGCGTGAAGACAGGCTACAGCCGAAGTCTCACACCTCCTGGAAAGTCCTTTACTCACCAGAGTAGTCTGCAAGGTGTGGATAAGCCCTTTCCATCTAGACACCCTTTCTTCTTTACCTTAGGCAGGATACAATGTATAAAGTTAAACATGTTTTCCTCAACCGTGTCCGTCAGGGAATTTGGAACCTCAGTTTACATCCAACCCATAGTCTTCATGTACAGTGTCCAAATAGTTATTTTAAAAAAAAAAATAAAAAAAAAAAAAAAGACTTTCTCGTGTCTTCCTGTGCTTTGCTACAATCAAGAGCACGACAGTTAAGATAAAAGCGGTTTCAGTATGCCTTCTTTACATGTGATGTAGTAATTACTTCCTTATATTTTCCTCTTTAAAAGGCTCCCATAAAAGCCACAGACAGATACTTTCAAGGAAAATACAGTAGCAAGATAATTCTAGTAAAAAACAGGACAGATTTACATTCCATTATACTCATTTAAAAATGAGAAAATTTTAATACTGGCTTTAGAATTAAACATTCTTGCAGTTTTCCAGAACAGATGTCAAAACTGTTACTACTTCTGTCATAAAGGGACAGCTGGAACCACTCCGAGCTGATGAAAAAAGGATTTCTGTGGTAGGCTTGGCAATTAAACATAAGGAGTTAACAAATGTAATTATTCTTTACAAGTGTATCAGTCAAGTTTTGAGTCATACTTAAAGCAGCATACATGCGACTGAACCTTGCTGAGTGAAAACTGGAGAGTTCCATAAATAATGGCAAATTGAAGGTTCATGAGAGCTGCTTCAGAGAGGGCGAGTTTGTTCAAACTAGTGGTTTCTGAGTTTGTAATCTGCCTTTGAGGGACCTAATGTATGTTATTAGAGGAACTTTGCAAAGAGAGGCACGTGCACTGATGAAGTTCTTTCAGTCGGGCTGTGCAACGCATGGATCAGTTGCAGGCCGTGTTGCAGACCACTGCTGATGAAAATGATTCACAAGTCCACACTAACTACTCTGTGTACAAGGCAAAACATTAATATGACTTGTCTTTCATCAACAGTAATGTTAAAACTCTCTAAAGGCTAACAATCTCTGCAGACCACAGTTGTTATGTCTAAGTAACATATTTTAACCTTTTTTTCTGACTCTCACGTTTAAACCTAGAAGTGTTTGTACAGTATAAACACTTCATACATTTTATTTTACTTAAAATTCAGTTTTATTTCTTAATTAGAAGTAGAAAGGAAGGATAGTCCGAGATCTTAGCAATACCTGACTTTTTAGGCAAAAAAGCCTATGTTCTCTACATGATGGGAAATTGATCAAACAAGTTGAAAACATGGGGCAATTAAAAAAATTGTGATTGCACCTTCAGGGCAAAATAAAACAATGTAGGATGTACAAACCTACCAAATACTGTCTATCCATATAACCAAATTTACACATTTTTAAAAAGAACATGGGGGATTTCTAGGCTTAAGTGTAACCTGCACAAATGTAAAGCCTGAAGGTTTTTCTTAACATTTTTTCCCCGCCTCCCTCTCTCCAAGGATTTGCTGTGAGTCTTCAAGTGATTCTGTCGCATCCGAAAGCCGTGTTCAAGCGCCGTGGTTCTCAACCAGGAATGCAAGAATCTGATTTTCTGAAACAGATAACAACAGTGGAGGAACTGGAACCAAAAGCAAACAACTGCACAAAGGTACTGATTTCCACACTTGCTAAAAAGCTTTCGTGTCATCTCTGTAGATGACTGTACTAACGCAAATGTTATTTTATAGGTTCTTGTATGGCACACACGAACAGAAAAAGTAAATCTAGCTAATGAGCCAAAATACCACCTGGACACAGTCAATATTGAGGTATGATGTGGAGGCACAGTGACACAGTACAATGGATGTGTCAGAAGGTGTTCAAATTCAGCCCGTTAAATAGCCTACTTCTGCGTGAGACCTTTTAATAGTCATCTGATGGACTTCTGTGGAAACAAAAGAAAGTTGTCAGATACTCTAATAAGCAAATCAAGTGGGTGTGCTTTGTTCTAACTTGTTTGCATGCATTTCTGACCTCTCGTCTTAATAAACTGACATTTACCTTTGTTTTAAGGCTGTTTCCACATAGTAAAAACGATCAAGAGAAACATGGCTGCAACGGAGTATTTTCAAGATCATAATTTATGTATATACTTTTTGTATTTATCTAGCTTAATGGTGTAATTATAAACTGATTTTAAATCACGAACTGTTGATCTAAATATTTGCAGAAATGGATCCCCAAATTGAACATGTTTTCCTTCATTAAAAATAGACTAATTGAAGAAATAGCGGTCAAATAGGTCATACAATAATGAAATAAAAACCCACAATCATTTATGGATTTATCCTTTTAATATAGGGAAATAACATTTTATCATTATGAGGCACCATAAAATGTAAACACAATCACTGTCATAAACCTGGATATCTCTGCAAGGAAAAATATAGCTGTTCACATTGAGTTACCTTGTATACATATTGTGCCGCTAGTTTTCAGCATTAATACTGTGTACGTGCCTCGCGAGCCAGATTGGGTACTTTATCACAGGAAACTCAAATGGATCAAATGCTCGTTTTTACAAGAATAAACTATTGATTTGTAGAACTACAGCAACATCCAGGTTTATCTTTCTTTCAATAACCATATTCCCTGTTATGCACACCATAATAACATCACAGTGAAATGTATGATGAAACAAAATTTGTTTGATACACTAGAAAACATTGCTCAGTGATACATTTACATTCTATTTATATATGATTAAACATTTGTTCGTACAGTACCTTCTACAGGATTACTGGGTAATTTTGGGGGGTCAGGGTTCATATTTTTGGGTATTACTAACATGATAGCTACATCCCTTATATGCAAACATTTGATCTAGAATTTTGAGGGGAAAAAAATCAGTAGGTGGTTAAGCAGCTTCTTAAATATATGGTCTATGAAATCATATGCATTGTATGAAAACGCTGCCAATGATGTATAAATGCATTCTTGATCTGCTTTTCACTACATCAAATTTAAATCAATATAGACCACAACACGGTCAGTCAGTTATATTCTTAATCTGAACAGCTGGGGAAAAAGAAAAAGAGTATGTACATGGAAGGAACAGCGAAAGTAAACGCATTTGAACAAGGAATGTCAGGTGGCTGTTCGGGGTGAGACTCCTGTTGCAACTTTCATTTCCACAGTTGTGTGCTGAGAGTCTGACCAGAGGAGCTTCCAGTCCATCCTGCCGCTGTGCTGGAGGGCTGGCCAAAGCCCATCACGTTGCTGGAGCTGCTGAGATTCATTCCAGCCATTTGCTGGTTCATCTGTGAAGCACACACACGAGCCTAGTTAGTGCTGGTGCTGAAACACAACTCACTGCGAGCCAAAAGGCAGTCGTACTTCCTAAGCTAGCAACCCAGTTAAAGTACTTTTTCCTAAAACTAATATTTCTCATTAAATAAAAATACTGACTCATTATAAGTTTCTACGCATTTTTCAAGACAGCAGCTTTTCTGGGACCAGTTTCTGTTCAAGCGACCACCGTTATACATCAGCTGTCTGGCTGTAGCACTCGGTGTATATGTCAAGTCTGTATAAACACTCCGCTAGTGAATTTACAGAGCGGGTGACAAAGGAGTCCCATGTGTCTCCCTTGATAAGAGCTTGCTTTCAAAGTTTCAAAGCTAACCAACAAAATTGTGGCAACTGTGATAAAGAAACACCAAAGCAAGTAATACAGCCTTGTCTACATTTGCAATTCCAGATGCTTTTTGTTCCAGCAATATTTCTTTGGAGATCTCAAAATCCTGAATACACAAGTTTTTGTAGAAATTGTCCATTTAGGTGGCAATCAACAAAGAATGAGGTGGATTTATAAACTTGAGTATTATCTAAATCTAACCATTCTTGCTAATCAAGATACAACAATTTCTTAGAAACAAGTGAAATCATTCACATGAAATTAAAGACGACATCTAGTTAAAGGTGGGACAGAGTTCAAAATCCAGCACATTCGCTTCAGGGATGGTGCAAAAATATTTCTAGTCTCTACAAATATTATCTACTCACTGTAGTTTTCATTGCTCAATGTAAAAACGTTCTTCAGGTTACTCTCCCTTGCCTTCTGAAAAATGAACGCTTACTGACAAGCCAAAACTCTAGCTGTATAGACAGAGTGAAGATGTCCTCTCTCATGAGTTTGAGAGCAAGAGAGTATTTGGAGCAATTAATAATCAGAGCCGATGAACAGGGATGTTGGATAAGCAACATTAGATTCAAGCATTAGTAAAAATCAGAGTTCATGTAAGCATGAGCGAACAACACCGGGTTGCAAAATGAAACTGAAACACTGGTGAAAAAAATTCTTAAGTCAATTGCAAACTAATATTTCAGGGTAAAACTCAGTACTGTGTGCTTTCACATGTGTATCTGCAAAAACAACCCATCACTGAACATGGAAATTTAAAAAAAGCTGATGAAAACATGCTTTACCTAGTTGTTAATCTCTTCTGGAGTAGAATTCTTAAGAAGTAGACTACATATATAAAGCATGCTATTCTGGTAAGTAAAGCACGCTCTCCCCCTTCCAACTGGAGCCAGAGATTGGGTCACAGTTCCCCTACAAGCTGCGGAATGTCAGCACACTGATAACATCTGATGTGCAAGCAGTACAGAAACATGTTAAGAGCTTGTTCTATGAGCCAACTTTTAATATATATTTAATAAGAAGCATGATTTTAATTTCAAAGCTGATATGGGTCTTTTTAAATTAGATACCTAGAAAAAGACTGTTAGCAGTAAATCCACAGATTTTTTTGGTTTGACATTTTGAAATTCTCACCTTTTAAAAATTACTTTTCAAAGCAGGATGACAGCCTGTGTTTTCAAATAGGGGCTGTTTTATCCATGTAAGAAATGCTGCTTACCTTCATAAATGTTCACACCACAGGACTGAGCAGAACAGTAAAAATTAATATAATCCAATCTAAATAAGTCACTAAGGTTCACTTCCTGAACTACTAGAGTAAGCAGCACGGAATTATTATACTGTTCTTATAGTTCAAACAATAATATGAAAAAAATAGTTGCTATCATCCATACTGAACTCCAAGGGAATCAATTAGGTTTGTTGCCCCCCAGTAAGCTCTCAAATACCTGATTTCAAGATGTTTCATTGGATAATGTACAAATATAGTACTAAGTGTACACTAACACTTTTAAAGAACCTTTTAAACATGTTTAAGAAATGTAACAAAATAGAAATGTAAAATCTGTAGCACGGAAATGCTACAGATAAATAATAGATGAGCCTAAGCAAATGATCTACAGGACAATGCTGGAGTGCAAAGCACTGCACATTCCAGTGAAAGTTATCCTGAAGTCTGTAAACGAAAGTATTGTTAATGGCTATCCTCAAGCAATTAAATTCTGCTTTTAGTTATAAGGCTATGTTTACATTTCAGTATTTTTTAACTGTAGCTAAGCTAGCTTTTTACCTGGCTAGTTCAGATGCCAAGATGAGAGTAGCTACAGAAGCAGAGAACTGAGTTTGGTCTACCTTGGCAAAATTTATTCTCTGCTTACATACTAGTTATCTTTAATTGAATTATTCACCGATTTTTTATCATGTGCCTCTGAGCAGTTCATAGTCCAGCAGTCTGCAACTTGGCTACGCCACAACCTTCCTCCTACAGCCAAACATTTTGTATCTGAAAAGCAGTGTCTTTCCCAAAGCACTGTTGTCTGGGAATAGCAAGACTTCACCTGAGAGAGGTTCCATGGAGCTTGTTGGTTTTGTTGCAATCCGTACTTATTTTGTGGCGTGACCATCTGTCCCACCATTCCACCTTGAGGTCCAACGACATTTTGAGGAAGTCCCATCACACCAGTCTGTGTAGTACCAGTAAATCCATTGGGCATTCCCATTCCTACCATCATGCCTGTGCTCTGTCCCATGACTGGCACTGATTGTCCCATCACGTTTCCCATCATCCCAGTTGCTGCAGGCACAGGAACTCCCATGGCTGGAAATCCTTGAAAATGAGTTGATGGTTGTGTGGTAAATGGCATAGAAGACGACCCCATGAACATACCTGTACCAGAGAAGGGAAGATTTCAGCAAAAGTGTTTTGTGATTTTCTCCCCCATCCCCCTAAGTCAGAAATGCACCAAAATAATTTTAAAGGATAACTTGTCCAGTTGTACATCAGTGCTGTTAATTTAGTTTCTGGTAAAAGTAAAAAATTTCTTAAAAAACTCTCAAAGGAAAGGGACTCACCACCAGAGGTTAACTGCCAAAAAGAGTTTGGCAAATCCCTGTGGTGAACAAGAATCTTTTAATTGCTGTATTGGAGGTCTTTGTTTTCATACAAAGATAGCTAAAATTAAGATATGACAGCTCTGTACTTATCCTGGCAGCCTGCTCTTTGCACAGCGGAGACTCAGACCTTAAGCAATCAATTAGACAGCAGAAGCTGGATTCACAAATCTTTCAGTAAATTGTATACTTGATAATTTGAACAGCTATAAGTAAATTAAAATCACTATTTTTTTCTTTAGCTTCTGTATTACATTTCAGTAATCGTCTCATTTTTATAAATGGTAAAAATAAAAATCTTCATTTGAACATAGGCAGCAAGCTACCCAACCTTAGTTTTATACTTGTAGGAGAGGTAAAGCTTAAAACAGGACTGCATAGAAACCTTTACAAAATTATTTACCCGGAGCATTTTGCTGCTGCATGGTTCCTGTGCCATACAGTGATAAGATGGAATCTTTGGAGAGTTGTTTCTTTGCCGACTCTTCGGATTTTGTTGTTTGCTCAGTGAATAGATCAAGATCCCCGGATACCGCAGACAAGGTGGTAGCTACTGGCTTAGTGGAAGTGCTCTGGGAAATAAAGGTCAAGGCAGACTACTGAATGAAACCAGCAAAATATGTTATGTTAAATATTTACTGCACATCCTCACTCCTGAACCAAATAAAAACCAGTTCATTTACAGAAATTAACTTTAAGTAAATGAGGATTTAAAAAGATTTGGTATGACCAAAGACAAAAAAGCTGTACATACGATATGGAAAGAAGATTAGACGGAGGTTACAAAACACGCAAAACTAAAGCCCCAACCAGCTCCAGGGCGTACACATACAGATTATTCATTCCTGTTGCTCCTACGTTTTTCATCAGTGAGAAGCATAAATCATGAGCTGTAGTTAGATTATGAAAAGTAATTAGGAAATCAATAAGGAGATTACAATTCACATCTCATTAATCCTCTCACAGGCAGAATAGATTACAGAAGAGCTAAAACAAAAGATTAAGTGCTTTGGAATATACTACTACAACTAAGATGAGCAGTATTTTTGGAGAAAAGGCAAAAGTAAAATTTCACTTGATCTACTTAAAGTAATAACATTTCTAAAATATGCTGTTTATAATTGGCTTAGAGTTCTTTAAGCACATTTCATTTATTGAGAAAGCATTTATCTAAAACTCACTGTAGTCTACAACTGAAAAACTAAAATGCATGCAGGCTGTCAGGCTTTTTATTGCTCTTGCACCAAATGTTTTGTAAACATATCACATTCAGGTGTCTTTCAGTGCTGTTATTTTGCTGCTCATACACATACAGTTCCATGTGGGGGCTTGCTTAGGTAACTAGCCAATACACTGCGTTGTTGTTAGATTTCTTAAATGTATCCTGTTACCAGTGGGAACTTTTAATGCAAATCAACTGTATATGCACTGAAAAAAAGCCAGGATTGCAATGCATACCTAAATGATGGCCTTATTTCAGTCCAGCTAAATGGTCCCCAACTGCTTAGCATACACCTGCCTAATCCCACAGCACCTGCGAGTTTCAACTCTTTCCTACACCGAAGGAAAATCCTCCTTGCACTACCACCATGAATGGACTGGATCCGCAACCAGGTCCATCTGTTTACTGTCATCACATACCAAAGTTTATCAGACAGACAAGAAGCCACCACAACATACGTAGATACGGTATCACACCTATATTCTTGCCTAAAGCAACAACCTCCAAACTTTTCCTGGTTTTGCAAGCGGGTTGCTGACTAGGCCCTGAAAAGTCCACTATGGTCACACTGGATTTGTACAAACACCACAATACAAACATTCAATTTGCAGCTTCAGAAAATACATCTGACTCCTGAAGTGCTAAAAAGCTCTCAAAAAGCTAAAAAGCTCAGTGTTATAAATTGGAGGGAAAAAAACCCCTGCAAAACCAACTAAGTTGGCCAGAAACCACCAGGAGAAAGGAGTGCCGATTCACATGGTTGATGGTGAAACATCTCCAAAACTGCTGCGGAAAGGGAAGAGAAAAAGAACAAGAAATGGAAACTCGGTGGCAGCTGAAAACCCTGCATTTGTACAACAGCCAGTTTGGGCCAAGGTCACTAGACCTTGGTAAGCAACAAAAGGTAGTGTGATGGCACTACAAAGGGAAAGCGGACAGAACAGCACCAGGAATCGTTCAACTCCTGTGACACCTTCTCTCTGGCCAACGTACACTTAAAACTATCAACTTCCTTACGTACATATTATAAAAGCTACTGCCTCTTGCTTATTACTGACAAAAATTTCTGATTGCAAAGCAAAATCGAAGTTTTTTAATGAGTAGTAGGGAGCCCTCTCCATTTGAGACAACTCTTTGTCAGCATGGCATAACCAGTCTTTGAAAATACCAGAGTCTGATTTAATAATACATTCAGGTAAAAGCCCATCCTAAACAGCAGTATTTGCTTTACCGTGTATATACCCAGGAAGTCCCAGTATTGAATTATTCCATATTGACATGGTCCTCCTACCATGGCATCTGCCTAAGACAGCCTCTGTACAACAGCCACGCTCAGCAGATTGGAGAAGCACATGTAAGCAGTGGAAGAGAGTTAACAGAGGCGGCTTCCCCTCTCCTGCCTGCGCTGCAGTAAGGAAGGGTTTTGCTTTTCTCCAGAAGGGAGAAGAGCAGACATGTCTGGCTTTGTTGTTGGTTTTTTTTTTTTAAATAAATAATAGCGTCAGAGAAACTGTTCTTATCTGGAATGAACCACAGTTTGGAATGTCTCCAGATCTATGAAATACTGTTACTATAGGTGCTTTAACAAAATAAAGCAAATCACTACATGCGTGCACAGAAGAGAAGGGAGAGACGAAGACCTGGAGGACTGATCATCTATTATGTTTACGTCATGAGATTAAATGTTCATTTAACATCTCTTCATTCAGTTTGTTTTTGGATGATTCTGAGAGGAGCCAAAGCACTCAACAAGCATTCCCTGAAGTGTTCATCAGCTAAATAAATAGAAGGTAATGCAAAATCATGGCAAGAAAACAGTGGGTGGCATTCAAGTAGAAAAAAACCCAACAACATTGACATGATTTTCACCTATCTAACATTCTCATGCTACCCAAGACCTCTGTAAAAACACGCCTGGCATACATATAATAGTTTTCCTTTAAGAAAGGCTACCTGTAATGCTCTCAAACAGTCATCATACCAAAACTAAATGCTCATCAGGTGGTAAGAGAACATACTGCTAAGCAGTTTCATGATGTTAGTGTAACAGAATTTTTCAGAACTACTGGAATTCATCTCAATATGCTTCATGTTTAAACATATATAATTTTTGTCATCGATAGCTTATGTATTACCTGTAAAAGGTAATACCTCTCCAAAGAAAGTTTTCACTGTGAACTATTGGTCAGATGTGTCAGGACCACAAATACGATAACTGAATCCATCACTTTACACTTGCCATCTGACTACACAAATAGCACATGGCTGACCAGAAGTTTAGATTAATGCATGAGACTAAAAATAAGTATTTTCATTTTGGCTTTTAATTCCCAAAAGACTGCGAAACAGCAAATAAAGATCATTACATCCTCAATATTTTAAGCTGGTCTGACAGTTGTAGCAGTTCCAGATGGCTTTTGTCCATTGCCTGTGGTCCTGTCACTGGGCACCACTGGAAAGAGCCTGCCTCCACCTTCTTTGCACCCTCCCATCAGGTATTTATATACATTGATGAGATCCCCCTGAGCCTCCAGGCTGAACAGTGCCAGCGTTCTCAGCCACTCCTCATAGGAGAGATGCTCCAGTCCCTTAATCATCTTAGTGGCCCTTTGTTGCACTCTCTCCAGTATGTCCATGTCTCTCTTGTACTGCAGAGTCCAGAACTGGATAGAGCACCCCAGGGATCAAGGTGAGGCTGATTGGCCTGTAGTTCCCTGGGTCCTCCTTCTGGTCCTTCTTGAAGATAGGAGTGATACTTGCTTTCCTCTAGTCCTCAGGCACCTCTCCCAATCACCATGATCATTCAAAGATTATCAAGAGTGGCCTCATAAAGACATCAGCCAGCTCCCTCTGCACTCACAGGTGCATCCCATCAGGGCCATGATCTACATCCAGTTTGCTTAAGTATTCCCTGACCCAATCCTCGTCCACCAAGGGTACGTCTTCCTTGCTCCAGCCTTTTCCCCTAGTCTCCGGGGCCTGGGATTCCTGAATGCTGGTCTTGCTAGTAAAGACTGAGGCAAAGAAGGCATTCAGTACCTCAGCCTTTTACATTTACATGTCCTGTTGTCCCCAGGACCACTGCCCCTTTCAGCAGTGGGCCCACATTTTTCCTACTCTTCCTTTTGTCACCTATGTACTTATAAGTCCTTCTGTTGCCTTTGATATCCCTCACCAGCTTCCACTCCAGTTGGGCTTTGGCTCTCCTAACCCCATCCCTGCATGCTCGGACAGTGTCTCTGTATTCCCCAAAAGTTACCTCTACCTGCTTCCACCCTCTGTAGGCTTCCTTTTTGTGTTTGAGTTTGGCAGGAGCTCCTTATTCATCCATGCAGGCCTCCTGGCATCTTTTGCCTGACTTCCTGCTCATTGGGATGGACCACTCTTGAGCTTGGAGGTGGTGATCCTTGAATATCAACCAGCTTTCTTGGGCCTCTCTTCCCTCCAGGACCTTATCGCATGGGACTCTTTCAAGCAGATCCCTGAAGAGGCCGAAGTCTACTCTCCTGAAGTCCAGGCTTGTGATCTTGCTTTTTGCCTGGCTCCTGTAGCTCCACCATCTCATGGCCACTGCAACCAAGGCTGCCTTTGACCTTCACATCCCCAGTAAGCCCCTTCTTGTTTGAGAGCATGAGGTCCAGCACAGCACCCCCTCCTTGTTGGCTTTTCTATCACTTGGGTCAGGAAGTTGTCATCGATGCTCTCCAGGAACATCCTGGATTGCTTATGTCCTGCGGTGTTGTCCCTCCAGCAAAGACTGGCCTGACTGAAGTCCTCCATGAGGACCAGGGCCTGCAAGTGTGAGGCTGTTCCTAGCTGTCTGCAGAAGGCCTCACCTGCTTGTTCTTCCTGATCAGGCAACCTATAGCAGACACCCAATACAATGTCACCCATACATTTGGTTTGGTCTTAAGTCCTTACCCATAAGCTCTCAGCTGGCTCATCATCTATCCTCAGGCAGAGCTCCATGCATTCCAGCTGTTCTCTCACATCAAGGACAACTCTACCTCCTTGTCTTCTCAGCCTGTCCTTCCTAAAGAGCCTGTGTCCCTCCACTGCAGGACTCCAGTCATGGGAGCTATCCCACCACGTCTCCATGATCCCAACAAGATCATAACCCTCCAACAACACATAATCTCCAGTTTCTCATGTTGATTCCCCATGCTGCACGCATTAGTGTACAGTCACCTCAGTTTGTGCCTGTACAGAGGCCCCAGCATGCTGATTTCCCCAAAGAGGTTTGTCTGGTGGCTTTTTCCATAATGGTGCCTTATAGGCACTTCCTTGCTTACATGCAAATGCTTGAGGTGACACCAGTTAAAACCTGTTTCTTTGATTTTGTGTTCCCTTTCTTTCACATCACTGCAGGCCCTTTGCTTGTCGACCCTGTCCATTGCTTCCTCACAGGGCTGCTGGTAACTTCGTCACTGCCCCTAGTTTAAAGCCCTCCTTACCAGGTCAGCCGTCTGCTGGCAAAGATACCGTTGCCCCACTTAGTGAGGTGGATCCCATTTCTCCCAAGCAGATGCTGATCCTCAAACAGGGTCCCACAGTCAGAGAAACTAAAACCCTCTTGCCATCACTAGCTCTTCAATCGTTGACACGCAGTACCAGTGCTCTCCTCCTTACCCTCTTTCTCTTCACTGGCATGATTGAGGAGCACATGACGTGGGCCCCTATACTGCTCACTACCACCCCCAGAGCTCTGTAGTCAACTCTTCCCTCAAGCTTGCCCCTCGTAGTGCCCACATGGAAGAACAGCAAGGAGAACTACAGGGCTGGACAAGCTTCAGCACTCCCTTCACAATGTTCCAGATCCAAGCCCCTGGCACGCAGCAAACTTCTCTAGACAACAGGTCAGCAGATGGGTGCCTCTGTCCCCCGCAGCAGAGAGTTGCCCACTACTATCACTCGCCACTTCATCCTGGTGGCCTTGCATGGCTCAGCATCAGTTGCCTCAGATGCTTCACTTGGAAGCACCTCTTCAGCTTTGAGGGCAGTGAACCAGTTCCGTAGTTTCAAGTCTTCAGGTGGAGCTGGAGCCACTTTCTCAGTGCCAGAAGTCACCAGCTTCCATTCTTCACCTTCCCCAGAGTTTGCACTTACTGCTGTGCCAGGAGCAGACTCTGCTTGCGTCTCCACTGCAGTCAGGGTCCGGGGCTCTTGAAGGTGCTGTGTCTCTGAGAAGATCCTGTCTGTCTCTCATCCTCTCTGATGCTGCACAGCCTGCTCACTTCCTGCCATAACTCCTCCACCTGGTGACACAGCTCTTGAAGAACAGTACATCTCCTGCAGGAAAGACGACGATCTCTCATGGCCTCAGGGAGAGACTCCAGGCACTCCCCACAGTCTGTGACTTGCAAGGCTGCGTCCACCATCTGAAGCTCTGTCTGGGTCAAAGCCTCTGCCCTGGCAGGGACAGCTGCTCCAACATCTGCAAATTGAAAGAGAGGTGGCAGCAGTGGAAATGAAAGAGGGAAGTGCACGGTGGGACACGTGCAGTTGAGTGAAGGACAGCAGAAGAGAAAATGGCACACATGCACTCTCCTGCTACCTGCAGGTCTCTGGCACTGGCTGGTATCTTGTAGGTAAGCAGGGATGGGCTGTAGAAAAGCCAGCCCTCTACTGTTTCTCATTTATATGGTGATAAGTAATGGCCCCACATAACATTTTCAGTATCTCCCAGCTTACTGGAAAAGCTACCTGCATTCCAGGGAAGCAGGGAAAATACAGCCTCGCACATTAGTCTTATGTAAGCAAGTAAGACAGTACGCTATTCAGGTCTTAAATTCTGTGTACAATTTGTATCCTTTTTATCTTTGCAGTGTCAATGAACTTGCTGGTTATTTCAACTCTTTCTGTTTTTGATTTTGCATATTTTGTTTTTAGGCATCTAGACAGTCCCACTAAAAAGATCAACTGTTATTTCCTGGTTAATAACTGATGAAGAAACGAGCACTCAACTATATACAGTTCACAGAATCGAATAAAAACACTAAGAAATCTCATCTGTTCTCTTGCTTTAAGGAATTATCAGCAATATCCGAGAAAGACAGATGAAGATTTCTATCACTGTCTCAGGTGATACACAAGAACATAATTATCCTTACAATAAGATTAAAAATTCAAATTTATTTTTTGCTGCATGTCCAGTACTCATGGCAAACAATGTAGCCTTTTCTTTGCAATCAACCTTTTCTAGGCTTGAAGACATTTATCTCCCCTGAAGTCTCATTTCTAACTCTTTCTTCAGATTTCCCTTCTCTAGAACTTAAAATATTTTTCCTTTCCTCTAGACTCTGTCCAGCTGGTCCATTCTGGAAGTATTTTGAAGTATGATGCCTACTCTTCCATTGTGTTCCACCTAATGCATTTCCAGCACTGAAGGGAAGATAATCATAGAATCATAGAATGGTTTGGGTTGGAAGGGACCTTAAAAGATCATCTAGTCCAACTCCTCTGCCATGGACAGGGACACCTTCCACTAGACCAGGTTGCTCAAAGCCTTATCCAACCTGGCCTTGAACACTTCCAGGGATGGGGCATCCACAACTTCTCTGGGCAACTTGTTCCAGTGTCTCACCATAGTGAAGAATTTCTTCCTAATATCTAAATCTGCCCTCTTCCTATCACTACAATCCCTGATAAAGAGTCCCTCTCCATCTTTCCTGGAGGCCCCCTTTAAGTACTGGAAGACCACTAAAAGGTCTCCCTGGAGCCTTTTCTTCTCTAGGCTCCAACAACCCCAACTCTCTCAGCCTGTCCTCATATGGGAGGTGCTCCAACGCTTGATCGTCTTTGTGGCCCTCCTCTGGACCCGCTCAAGCAAATCCATGTCTTTCTTATGTTGGGGGCCCCAGAGCTGGACGCAGTACTTCAAATGGGGTCTCACCAGAGCGGAGTAGAGGGGCAGAATCACCTCCCTCGACCTGCTGGCCACGCTTCTTTTGATGCAGCCCAGGATACGGTTGGCCTTCTGGGCTGCGAGTGCACATTGCCGGCTCTTGTCCAGCTTTTCATCCACCAGTACCCCCAAGTCCTTCTCGGCAGGGCTGTTCTCAATCCCTTCATCCCCCAGCCTGTATCCATGTTTGGGATTGCCCCGACCCAGATGGAGGTATTAAACTTCAGCTTTCAGATACCTCAAAATTTAGAGGGGGGTAAAATAAACATAAACAGAAGCTACAAACAATTCAACTGATCATATTAGAATAGGACTAAAAGCTCTCCAGTAAGACCCTGCTTAAATAACATTCACAGTAAAGTAAACTTCTTAAATAACTCATTTTCTCTGTAAAAACCAGGGACTTTGACACATTATCATCACCACAATTTGTTAACAAGTTGAAACTTGTCTGCTGATCTATGTCAACCATGCTAGGTACACATACCTGACCTCAGGGGAAAATGAGTATTTAAGAAGATCTAGTTATCTAAAACATACTACTACTTCACATGAAAGCTTGTCAGACATGAATTATGAAGAACATATACCATCTCTACAAAAATATATTTTTGTAGCCATTGAACCAATTCTCAGCTCCCAACAGAATTCAAATCAGGCACACGCACACGCACACAAAAAAATAAAAAAAAGTTTAAGTTGACTGGGTTTTAGTATCCTGCTTGGAGAAAGACTTACGTTAAATGTTTCTGTGAATTAATATCTCAAAATTAATACCTCACAGTTCTCCCCTTCTCCCCCTCCCTACAAGCCTCACTGAAGAATGAAGATCACACTTCTGCTGGAAGACATACCCATACAAAGTCTGAAATTAACATCTGGCTAAAACAATTTAGGAAATTGTTTTAAGTATAGCTAAGAATGACAGACCTTTGTTTAGTTCCTATACAATGTTCGGCAACAAAAAACATTGTTCTAATAGCTATAATTTAGCTATGCTCAATTCACATGAAAAAGCGTCACTAAACATACAAAATGTCTTTTTTTCCTTTTTTCTGTCCACGAATACTGCAAAATGGGTAAATTTATAGCATATGCCTTTTATCTAGTTTTACAGTAGGAGCTGGTTAAGTTAACTCTTCTTTAATCCCCTTGAGTTTGCTAATAGGTAAAATTCTAGAAAAAAAGTTACTCATTCACATATTGTTATTTACCAGTCCTTTACAAATTCAACAGTTTTTATTAGCACCCAGCTATACAGAATAGTAGGAAGAAATATTCTAAGCGTTTTTGAAAACTGTAATAAAGACACATATCTGAAAGCAGAGTAAAAGTGCATACAATCCTGAATACTCAAGTCACATTTGAAAAAGGAAAAACAAATGCTTTTGTTTTCATTTTAAAATCATGTCTTGGCTATGTCAATGGTCATAAATCCTAAGGTTTGCAGACATCACATTGTTTTAGTCTCACAATAAAACATTCAAACAGACATTTCTGTGCTCCACAGTGCCATAAAAACATATGCATTTAGTATTATATGCTGCCTTTCAGGTTAAGCTGGAAAAGAAAAGCAATCCAGTGAAAAATCAACAGTCATACATTGCTTCTACAAATCAGTTTGAGAAGCACCATTAAATTCCCTTCTCTTTCAATGTTCACAATCCCACTGTGGTATCTCAGAAGCACATCATGGTAAGTATCTCTGAGTGAGAAAGCAAGCCACACTATTCTACATTTGATCCCTTCTTCTACTTCACTTTTTTAATTCAATGCATCCTCTTAATAGATATTCAAACAAGTGCTACTCATCTCAACTTAAGAATTGGCCATGGATTTCTTCTCTGAATTTTCCAAATCCAAATGTAGGAACTCAATGTTAGGGTTACTCAACTGTTTGACTGAGTTCTAGTTTATGCCCACGTTCCCATTTGCAGTCTCACACAAAATAACTACACTGCTTTTTTACTTCAAGAAATTAAACAGACTGAGTCCTTAAAATCTCTCATTATGAAGCACCATTTCCAGTTTCCAATATTCTCCTAACTCTTCTCTGAATCCCATACAGCTTTTATCCATACTACAAGGTGAAAGATCTTGCAAAATACTCATACCACTGCCAAATGAGAGGCACCCTCAACTGCTGCCCAGCATCAGTTCCCAGACTACACACCACCATCCTGAAATGCAAGGCCTGCAGGGCCTTTTTTATCCTAAAGCAAAACAGAATATTCCCTTTGTCCCTGTTTACCAAGCAACCCATGTAATCAGCATCAAAAACGTATCTCCTGCTACGGACCCATCTCTCATCTGGTTATATTACATTTTCTTTGAGAAAGAATTAAGAATGCAAGATAACCAAGAATTAAATCTTGCAAGATGCCATAAGGACCGTGTATTTGATGAAAGTTCTGTGTGCTGTTCCTTATTATGGCACTCAGAAAAAAGCAAAATGTCACCAAAAATCTGGACTAGTTTGTTAACAGCAAGTAAATATATTGATGCTTTCTAGTATGCAAACAAGGTGATACTTACCAGATGTTGAGAATAATACTATCCTTTCTACTGCTTTTTAATCCATTTAGTAAGTGTCATAGCTGGTCTAGAAACTAGCACAATAAGAGAGAAACTACACGTATCAAAACATTTCTCTCACAGGAGGTCTAGATCTTTATCACAGAAATGCACTTTAAATGATCTGTTTTCTTTAATTGCTAATACATGTAATTCAATATACTTTAGCAGCCACTCCATTATTTAACCCATCACCAACTATCACCAGCCAAAGAATCACCATGCACTTTGCTTTTTCTCACACTTGAATATTTACCCTTCTTTTCGATTTCCTGTATTCTACAGCTAACTCAGCAGGTGATGTCAGTTGCTCATGGAATAGAAACAAGAGAAAGCTGAAATTCTCAAAGGTCTCAGAGAAGACTGATCAGTGAACGTTAATGACAACCCAAAATCTTTTCTGCTGAGCAGACAGTAACTACATACAGAAGTTGTCACTTTGATATTCAGAAAGGCAGGAAAGGGAGAAAAACAGAAGCCAACCCTATCTGTTACATGTGTTACTACCACTGACCCATTTATTATGGGGTTGAGTGGAAACTTCATGATTCTAGATTTGAATTTACTCAATCTACACCAAAACTGGATACATTAAAAAGCTCAGTGAAGCTGGAAATGGGTTACTGCTTTTCACATCTACCTCTATAGGTAGGTTCCTCTAGATCAATTTTGACATAACGCGGTAGAATAGCAGACAAGCAGTCAGATACTGTTCTTTCTGGTACTTTGAACAGAGACTTCCACAAGAGCCAAGAAAATCTATACCAACACTTTCCTTTGCAAACTTGGCTAACACATCCAAACCTAAACGCAGGTATACGGCTCATTTCCCTCACCATTTACAGGTGGCTTAAGGCACGCTGGGAAGCTTGCTTTATCTGTAGTTTCATGTTTAAAAAGAAACGTGGTTTCAGTCTCTAAAACCCTACCTAGCATGTTGCACAAAGTCAGCCCTCAGCAACGAGTAGGGGAAGGGAGAGTAAAGGATAAAGAATAAAAACTACAATCAAATCTGTTGAACAACATGGATATGCTTTGAGGTGAGTACGATGATCAACAGAACATTTGGAAACAAAATTACGATATGCCAGTTCAATCAGAATTGCTTTCCATCATCATCCCTTCCATTTTATATATTATGAAAACTACTGGATAAGGAGATCACAGGGCCCAAACTATAAATTCAAGAATACATACAGTTCTTTCTGATTCAGCTGAGTGAGACAGAACACATTCTGCAAAAATAAGCCTCTAAATTACCTTAAAAGGGCCTCACAGATGAGGTGGTTAGCCAAGTACTCCTCCAAAGCCTCCCTCTCAGAAGCCAGTCTGGGTAAGGAAGCCTGCACATGTGCCTTCTGATCTGCACCAGCCATATTCAGCACCAACACCTCATTCTTTGAGGCTGAAAGGAGCTGCAGCTTGAAGGAGCTGCAGCTTGAAACATTTTCTTTGTGCACCCCAAAGCTGCAACAGGCATGGCAACGGGGGTCTTCCAAACTACCATGGCTGTAAGAGAGGGAGCGGGCCAGGTACAGGGGTTATGCTACCCTTCCTTGAACACAGACAGACATACAAGTTCCAAGATGAGACAAAAACAGATCAGCTCAGGAAGCAATATTAGTCCTTCTTGATATCCATTCTTGATTTTGAGTATGAAGCTTGAGATCCCAAATTTTTAGCAGCTCTTAAGACAGAAGCATCTGCTGTAGCCCTTCCTAAATATCAGCATCACAAAGCAGTAAGAAGTCCTTACAAAGTATGACTTAAAGCCCAATAATCTGAGAACATCAAGTAAAAATATATTCAGCAATACCTGAATTGTTAAAAAAAATTAAAAAAAGAACAAGACAAAAGAACATAAATTGAAAGAAAACAAGACTACCATCACCAGAGTAAGACAGAACCCAATTTAGCTGGATAACCAGGGGGAATCAGAAGGGAAGACCACACTATCTCCTAATGCTATATCCAAGCATGACGGAAGCTTGAAGAGGTGAGAAAAATATAGCCATTTCAGCTAAAGAGTCTCCAGCCATGAGTGTTGAGAAGTATGCGTTCATTCTGTTTGAATGAACAATTCCTTGAAGGAAAATATGCATGTGCACGCACATATTTACGCACACATACAACTAAATAAATTTTACCTGAGCAGGAGGTACAGCAGCTGCTGGTAAAGGATTAGAGATCATTGGACCGAAGATATCCAGATCATCATTCAGCGCTGTGACAGCAGCGGTGCCTCCATTTGTAACAGATGCTTCAGCTGGACCATCTTAAAAAGACAACAGAATCACATTTAAAGTGAAAATTGTTAATATTTTAACAGCATGAGAAAAATTAAAGCTGCCCATTCTCTCCTACTCCACCCCCATCAAAGATGCATTCAATTTCAGAGATAAAACATTTTTCAGACTGTGATATTGTTCAGATTTTGTAAGGACTTCTTTCCCT